>NW_028261386.1:102585666-102860666 GCF_051295495.1 Thamnophis sirtalis | reverse complement strand
CAGTTCCAGGATGGCAGGATATTCTTTTTTTCACTGGTACGGGGGCGTAGCCTCGACCCCTGCCTTCCTGCTACCTCCAGTCCAGCCCCGCGCAATCTCCCCGCCACCCCACTGACCTGGGGACACTTCCAGCTATAGTTGGCATTCTCCTACCGATCCTTCCTGGCTGGGCCCCCAGAGTGGTCACATGGGAGTGGTGCATGGCTACTGACTGACCCAGGGCCTGCCCAGGTGCCCGGAGAGGAAGGATCATCAGGAAAAAGCCAACTGCTGCCAGCAACAGGGCACAAACGAGCAGCTGCCCAGCAGCTGCCATGTTCCATTGCAGGCGCCCAGGGTGGCCTCGATGTCCTGCCTCCCTGCCACCACCAGCCCCACACAACCTCCCTGCCAACCCACTGACCTTGGAACACTCTTCTGGATGACCTCTTCTTTGTGTCCTGTTGCTGGCTGCAGCCACTTCTGGGCAGATGCTGCACCCCCAGAGTGGTCACATGGCAGTGGTGCATGGACTGCTGACCATCCCAGCTGCTTCTGGAGGGGGCAGGCAGACAGGCAGCATTCCCGCCCGTCTCTTCGTCCGCCTGCAGCCTCGGAGCCTCGGCTGGATAGGCAAAGGAAGTCGATGGGTGGGGCAAGCATGGTGTGGATGGGCAGGGCAAATGAGCGAGTGGTGACTGGGTGGGCGGGGTGAGCAAGTGGTGGTGGGGTAGGCAAAGGAGGGGCCGTTCCGGTACGGGGCCTCCGGAAGCCACAGTACGGGAAGGCATGCTAAATTTCACCAACCAGTACCCTGGTGTGTACCGGCTGAAATCCACCCCTGCTATGCCCTGACAAAATAGATATGCTTGACTTCAGCAAAGTCATTCTTCATGGTTTCAGACTCTGCTGTAGTCTGAAGAGAGACTATGAACTATACCCTGTAATGCAAACCACCTAACCAAAAAGGGCGGAGTGTCATACTATATCATTTTTACAATTATGAGTCAGTACTGGAGTTAATGAAACTATTAAGCAAGATTTATTTAATATAAATGCATAATAGAATGTAAGAAAATCAGCCCCGTGGTAAATAAAGATAGAAAAAAGGGACTGTTTGGGCTACTTGCAGGTACTTCCATGATAAAGATACCAGCTTTGCATCTTTTCTGAACGTTTTGAATTCAGCTCCTTATTAATAGGCTGCTCAGAATGCAAACTTGATTCAACCAGGGGATGGGGATTCATCTGTTGAAGTAGTTTCCTTTTGGACAAACGTCCCTTTCACATATTAATTTTGTTTTGAAAGACTCAGTGGTTTTGTAGATGCTCATGTCCTTTTGAATTATATACCAGCCATCTGGAAATTTACAGGAAGAGATAGATTTTGCATGCTTCTGTGATTACAAAAAAACAGTACCCTATTCTGGGTCACCTAAATAATGAGTCCCAAAACTTACTTCTCTTTCTATATTTCATCAAGTATTTTCTTTTAAAAAAACCAACTACTAGCTAAAGTTCTCTATCACTGAGATGTTTTTTATTGGAGAACTATTTCAAAAAATGGACTGCAAACACTAGTTTAATTGTCTCACCGTTTCTTAATGTCAAATGGATGTAAACATTTGCGTTTTGATTATATAATTATATAGGCAAAACCAGTTATGTAAGCATGAGAAAGCTAGGGGGATTCCTTTTAATTTTTCTATATAGAAAAATGACACATTTTCATATTAATAAGCATCCTTCTTTCCAAAGTGCAATTATACTATTAGTTCAAAGCAATATTCAAAAGGCAGGAGATTTACTCAGTATTTCAAACCATCTGTTCCTCATTACTAAGGATGGGGGGGGGAGATGATGTGTTGCATCACATCATCACCTGTTTAATTCAATTTCAGATGATTGCTGCTGTTAGCCAGCAAACAAATATAAAAAAGAAAGAGAAGGAGAAACGAAGGGGAAAATGAAAACATATACAGTACAGCACCTGTTTGTTTATCTTTTTTTCTATATCTTTCAGAGAAGCCTGTTTATGCCAGTAATTCCTCCTCCTTCTGTTCTTTATGAAATTCATCATTAATTAATTAATTATTGATTTTTGATTGGTGAAAATTGCAATGATGGTGAGATGTCATTGAAGAGTTGGAATTGAATTTTTGTTCTGCTTTTCCCACATTGGTACGGTATGGTCATGTACCAATGTATATTCATCTCTCCAGGAAAATCAATTAGAATAGCATCAGAATTATCTTCAATGCAGTGTTGGGATCTCTTGGATTTTCTACTCCGAGTCAGGATTCTGACCTAATGTAGGAATTTATAAGGCGAGTTCACTTTTAACAATCTAAAATTTTCAAGGCATCAGAGGACAAATGAATCCATTGATTTCTACATTCTTCCAGTCCAAACAGTGAGAACAATTAACCAGTGGTACAACTTGCCTTCCTAAGCTGTGGGTGCTTCATCATTGGAGATCTTTAAGAAGAAACTGAAATGGTATAGGATCTCCTACTTGAGCATAGGGTTAGACTAGAAGACCTCCAAAGTCCCTTCCAGCTCTATTCTGATTGAATTTCCTATTATAGGAAGGGATCTATGCCAGACCTGGAGCTGGAATAAAATACTATCTTTTCTTGTGAAGAAATGATAGGGATTGAAATGTGTGCCTTGCAATACAGTGAGTTTGTATTGATGTATAGATGTCTCAAATGCACTGATTTCTCAGTCCTCTCAGATAAAAGAAATGATGGTTTTGCCCCCAATTTTCATTCCTAAACAGAGAACGATGAAAAAAAAATCAAACAAAGAAGCACATTTGACTGTAGAAAGTAGAACTGCTGGTTGCTACAGCTACTGATAAGCTTATTTGCATTGGGCCATATCACAGTGACACTTGAGAAGGAAGACATCTGTGAAAATGTACTTTTGATGTTACTGTTGAAAAAGCAGTGCCAGCTTTTTAGTTAAAAAGAGTTATAAGCTAGGATAGACCTTGGTATTGCAACAGCAGAGCAAGCCTGACTAAATCAAGTTAACTTTACTGATTATTTTTTCAGACTCCTGTTTAGGTTACTACTGCAACTACTGCAGGGGTGGGCTTCAAAAATTTCAGCAATGGGTTCTCTGCCCAGTTGCTGGGTAGGTGTGGCCATGATGGACATGGCCTAGTCGGCCTCCTGCACCATGGAGGGGGGCATTTTCACCTTCCTCGGGGCCTGGAAGATTTTCTCGAGCCTCTGGGAGGGTGAAAACTGCCTTTCCTGGGCTTCAGAGGCCTTCCGGAAGGCCCGTTTTTTCCTCTCCCTGCGCCTCAGTGCAAGCCCTGCCCTTACCTCGCATCCAAAATGGGTCACATGGAGATTCCAGGGAGGGGAGGGGTGGGAGGGGCAGGGTGGAGGCAGACAGGGGTTGGATTTTGAGGTTCTCCAAGCTAGCCATAACATTAGCAATGGGTTCTCCCAAACCCGGGAGAACAGCCCACCCCTGTACTCCTAAATTACTACTATTATTAATTGTATAGCTATTTGGCTGGAGAAACAAATATTCCTATTGTAAAGTTCTTCCTAGAAGGGGTTAAGTTAATGACAAAACAATTCCAATAATTTGGAATATCTGAAAATGATGCCCTTCAGCTGTTGAGAATTTTAATTCTGGTGAAGTCTTGGTGAATTAACGATCTAAAAAGGATCATTGCATTCAGACTGTGGGTTTCTGGGTGTACTTTTCCCTGTTCTTTGCTGATCAGAAGGTGGCGTAGCTGGTCAATTACTTTAAAGTATTTCCAAATGATCTGTACCCAGTCATTGTTTAGTCTAAACCTTGGTTGGAAACAAAACTGTGAAGCACCTTGCCTGCAGTATCTTTTTCCTTCTCTGTGCACCTTGATAGAAGACAAACACCAGCTGGGCAAATAATCCTGTTCCAACAGATGCTGAACAGTCAACAGCTGGGTAAATAGCCACTACCTTTAACTTTAGGCTGATAGGACTTTCCTTTCTATATCATTTTGCACTAAAATATTGAAATGCATAAAATGTTCTTAATTAGTAGAGGTGACCCTTTAACAAAGAATTCTTTTCTCTCTTTTTTGGCTATCCAGAAGCATATTTTTTTTTGGAAATTGCAGTAAGAATGTGGCTTTATTTTCAGTTTCTCTGAAATAGGTTAAATTTCAAACTTGATTTTGGTTTTCCTTCTCTCTGTCTCTTTTTTCTCTGGCCTAGATTTGCCCAACAATTTTATAGGAAATTGTATACAGGATCAATACAATACAAACTTTACACTTACAGATACTCTGTCCTGCTAAAAAAGATACCAAAACCTTGTACAGAATGAAAGCAACCATGTTCATCATCATCTTTTTATAATCAGTCAATAAATAATACAAATCAGCTGTCCTCAACATTCCATATATATCCACTGAAAAGGAAATCCCAGATTGACTTGTTCTCAGACACCTAAGAACTGGGTTGCAGCTTAAAAATCAGGGTAAGAAAAAAAAATCCTAAGCATCTTTAGGTAAAGGTTCCCTTCGCACATATGTGCTAGTCATCCCCAACTCTAGGGGGTGGTGCCCATCTCCGTTTCAAAGCCGAAGAGCCAGTGCTGTCTGAAGACATCTCCATGGTCATGTGGATGGCATGACTAAATGCCAAAGGCAATTGGAATGCTGTTACCTTCCCACCAAGGTGGTTCCTATTTTTCTACTTATATTTTTACATGCTTTCAAACTGCTAGGTTGGCAGGAGCCGACTCCGTTATGCAGTGCTAGGGATTCAAACCACCAAACTGCCGACCTTTCTGATTGACAAGCTCGGCGTCTTATCCACTGTGTCTTCACCAGAATATAAATCTCACTAAGCACAAGAAATTAATATCTAAGGAAATGCACTGCTAGAAGATCAGCTCAGAACCTGTAGAATGCTGTCATCCTCTTTACAGCTGAGAAAATGGATGCTATTCAATAGGGTGGCAAAAGGGACTCCTTTTCTGATGATGGTGAGAGCAGAAGCAAGATATTCAAAGGACAGAACAGAGAAAGTACAGATTAATAGATCAGACTGAAAAGGAGTCCAAACAATTGTAACTTCAAAAAAAGAGAGAACTCCACAAAGGAAGGGTGTAATATAATCAACTTTAATTTGCATAAATTGGAAAGATTGGACCGGATTTTGTCTATACTATTTTCCAAATGTTTGTTGTTGCAAAGTGAGAAGCAATGGAATTAGTTGTTGAAAAGCAGATCTAACCTTTGGTTGCCACATCAGAGGTGGGTTGCTGTCAGTTCGGCAAACCAGTAGTTGTGGTGGCAGGAGGCTCCGCTCACCCACCTGGATGCTTCTGTGCATGCACAGAACCTTCTGCACATGTGCATGAGTGCCATGCATAGGTGGGAGTGTGCCTGAACCGGTAGTAAAAAAAATTAACAACCTACCTCTGTGCCACATGGATATATGGGCACCTTCAAATTGCCATCCAGTGTAGTTCTCATGTTACAAAATGTCACAGTTGACGTTAGCAAACAAAGCTGCTAGACAGATTTGTGGGTATGCCTACCTATATCAGCTTAAAATTATTCGCCCCACCTTTTTAAACAAATATACAAAAACATTTTTTTAAAAAAATAACCAGGCAAGGCAACAACACAGCACAAAATTCAATCAAAATCAACAAAAGTAATATGTATATTATATTTATGTATATGTATTTTACTAATTACTATCAGTAAAATAATATTGTGAGGTTTTATAATGCAGTTTGACATTATACTCAATGGCATCTTAGGAACCTGGGTTTAAGAGAAAATGAATTATTGTAATGATCTATTCAAATTAAAGCTGGTACCATCCAACATGAGCATTTCTCCATTGATATGCATTTTTCCAAATATTTTTTCAAACTACAGTATTCAAATTTATCTGTAAGCTTGGCATAAAAAGTTTTTGTCAATTATTTTTGTTGCAATTTCACCATATTGTGTGTACACTTGCATGGCAAAATCCAAAATTTGTTATCTGTTTATCGGAAATTCATACCTGGCTTGTGAACGAAACATATTTCTTCCCATCTCTATCACAGCCTATGAAGTATAACTGAATTTCAAACTGCAGTAACAAACAGTGTACTAGACCTCAGATGAACTCTTGGAGTAAATATGCAGTGAATATTATTTGGGAATGCTGTAAAATCCGTTCCAAATGTGCATCTCTGAGGGTTGGTTCAAACCTGCCATCTCTATAGATTTGTTCATAGAGGGCAATCAAATGGTGTTTGATTTCTTTATTCCTTTTATTACATTCAGAAGGCCACCCAAGTCTATAATGCTTCTGTGTGTCATACAGCAAAAACATTAATAAAATGCAGATGGACTCCCCAAACATCTGGAAGAAAAAAGAACATCCATTCCAAACAGTCAAACACGCATAATCAAATATTTATCCTAACCCAAGACATGGGAGAAGAGCCAAGTCTTTAGGGCTCCTTTAAATACAGTCAAAGTTGGGACCAGATGCTTAAGTATCAACCATCTTAACCACTAACATCCAATATCAGGAACTTCCACAGGGGTGGGGAAGGCTCAAATGATCAAAATGGTACATGGTCAAAGCCTTATTTGTAAAAAGTGAAAAGTGCTTTGATCATATGGTTGTAGCCCCCATCTTGATTTCTGGACCCTGAATGCAAATGTTTATTCACCTTTCATCAGAGGTGGTATTCAACAGAGAACTGGTAGTGGAAATTTTGAGTAGTTCAGAGAACCGGTAAATACCACTCTGACTGCTTCCATCTATTCTCTGCCTGCTGAGTCCCAGCTGATGGGGAGGAAATTGGGATTTTGCAGCAATCTTCCCCTGGAGTGGGGAGGGAATGGAGATTTTACAGTATCCTTCCCCTGCCACGCCCACCAAGCCACGCCCATGAACCAGTAGTAAAAAAAATTGAATCCCACCACTGCCTTTAATGTATATCCCTAATGAATATAACCTGTTTAGATCTGACTTGCATTCAAAAGGTGGGTCGTTGGGTGATCATTTATTACAAAACAAATATGTTGTTTCATATGTAGGATGGTCCCATGGAGGCTGGTCAACTTCTGCAAGATGGAAGTCATAGCACCACAATAAAAGCCGCACCTCTTTTATGTGTGTCTTCACAGAGAGAAAAATGATACTGCACTCTATCGCAACATCGCACCTGTCATTTTGCAGATTTCAGCAACCCCAGCTCGCCCTACCATGGGACCTGCATTGTACAGATTGCCTTGCTTTTAGAATTTGCTTGAAAAATGCTTCAAACTTAGTGACTGTAGCAAGGAATAAAATAAGATACAGCTTATTAGTTTCAATAAATCTAGAGTAAAAAAAATATGATGCTTATTATGACAAACACGTTCCTTTAATTGAGCCATCACTACTTGAAGTTTTCATGCTCAATTATTAAGGAAAAACAAATGCTGTGATTAAAATTAAACAGTGACCAAAGGAAGAAACAAATTACTCGACACAGAACTGCTGGCATATGCTGTCCATAACTGATAGATACCATAACTTATGATTTAAACCGTTTTCTTAAAAGAACATTGCCCACTGAACACTGAAATTATATTGCAAAGCACACCACACCTTAGAGTGCCCTGTCTACCATCTGTCACTGTAGCACACAGCAAGAGGGGGTTAGAACACAATGTGTCACCTGTCACATCCTCATAATATCTCCAAAATCAATAAGATGCATTTCCACTTGGGATTAGGGTGTTGGAAGATTAATGCATCCTGACAACGGAACCAAAAAAGTTTGGTCAGGGACTGAAATAATGCTGAACTACTAAGAAGTATACATAAAATAAAACTTATTCCAATTCCCAATTTACAGTCCTTTAAAACATAGTCAAGGGAGAAGATATGCATAGATAATTCAATTTATCAAAACATTGATAAAGATGAGGTGTTCATGACATGTTTCGAACCAATTTTTTTTATGGAACCTCCAGGTCTACAGTACATTATGCATGCGTGCATACACCCTGTAGCTATTTTATTCTGGGCACTGGGAGGAGGAGGAGGAGGAGGAGGAGGAGGAGGAGGAGGAGGAGGAGGAGGAGGAGGAGGAGGAGGAGGAGGAGGAGGAGGAGGAGGAGGATTTCATAAGGAAATGGCATGGTTTTCTAGTATTTTCTACATGATCCTTATTTTCATTCATGAGCTATGCTCAATGCCTACTAAAAGCATTTTATTTCACAGAAATTTATCACTGCTAATTGCCTTGTTTGGACATTTGATGACTCATGCTAAAAAGTTTCCCTTCTTCTTTTCTTACTTTTAATAAGAGTGGCTTTACTTAATAAAAGCTACATTTTTGTTCTGATCTTCTCAAAGGGAGTCGGAGCTATTGTTGATAGCTTCAGTGCCAGCCATATGCCCCAAAACTACTAGGATCAAAAGGTGATGCTACAGAGCTTTTGTTGCTGTTGTTGTTCTTTTTATCATCAATATCACATCATCCTTATTATTACCCTCCCCAGTTTATGGTGAGTAAATTGCTGAGATTAAGAAAGCTCCATCTCGCCTTCAAGCCACTCTTAAGGAGGAGGAGACTGACTGAGTCATTTCCTTCCTTCAGGAAGATGGGTGATGGCAGTGGCAAAGTACTACATAACCCATGGCCAGAAGATGTACCATCATCTAGCGAAAAGAGAAGCAAGGATGAAGAACACAGCCAAAAGCTGGGTCATCTCCAGCACTACCCATCCCCAGCCATTCACTGTAGTCCTTTTTTGAACATTCCTCCACACACACACACACTAAGTATAAGTCTCAGAAATCAAATTCTCAGATCATTAAGGATTTCTCATCAGTAATCTTTCCTTTAGTCTAATGAACTTAAGTAAAACAGAGGCTTCTAAAATATCAACATCTTTTCAAAGAGCACAAACTGAATAATATTTAAAAAATAATTAATTATGTGGCGACTGAGGTTTCCTGGGTTGAAACAAAACATTCAGAATCACAAAGCAGAACAGCAGGGGATGAGAGAGAATGTTCCTATCACAGCCATATATGTAGCATGGGATCATTTTCATATACAGTATATATGTACCAAAGGTGGTATTCAGCAGGTTCTGACCAGTTCTGGAGAACCGGTAGTGGAAATTTTGAGTAGTTCGGAGAACTGATAAATACCACCTCTGATTGGCCCCGCCCCAATCTATTCTCTGCCTCCCGAATGCCAGCTGATCAGGAGGAAATGGGGATTTTTGCAATAATCTTCCCCTGGAGTGGGGAGGGAATGGAGATTTTACAGTATCCTTCCCCTGCCATACCCCCTACAGTATCCTTCCCCAAGCCTGTTTTGTGGCTTGGCTTCTACCAAGCCACAAAACCTGTAGTAAAAAAAATTGAATCCCACCAGTGATATGTACTGTATACATATATTCCCACCTCAGGGGGAATATACTTGGCATGGGTTCACATTACACCCCCCACACACACAGAGAGAGAGATAATCTTGGCAAAGGTGGAGCCTGAGAAGCTCCAATGCAAACTGGAAGATGTTCAAAAATACCATGTAACTTCCTGGCATGGTATCACTCTCAGAGAATGCACTTCATTTGGAGGAACATACATATATACCATAATGTATCATATAGAGATGCATATGCAATGTGGATCCTTTTCTTCTGCCAACAGCTTGATTATATTTAGAAGTGGAAAATCCAATTATGCAGGCTGCAATCACGCCTATCTGATCACCTCCACCTTTCTTAATTGTTAATATGAGTGTAGTCAAATGCTAATTGCCTCCAGTCAGAGTTTCCTTCTTCTTAACTAGCATTTAAGTTTTAAGGGGGAAAAATGGCTCTTCAAATTCATATCGACAGCATGTGTCCTTTGTGCTTTCCACAGCTTGTGTCCTGTTAGCAACAAATGAAGATAAATATTGAACGGCAGCGCCTGCACTGCGTCATTCGCACAAGGGAGGCCTTTTCAGTATTCCGTTCTTCGCCAGAACTAAGTAGTTGACTGGTTGTTTATTTATTTATTTCTCGTCATTAAATCCCAATTTTCTAGCCCATTTGACCATTTGCCTCCAACTTCCCACATAGCAGCCAAGGAATAATGACCAGTAAATAGTAAACGTTATCTCAACAGTTTACATCATTGGTAATTGCCCATGATTTGTGGGCCTGTGGTGACAGTAATGACAAAAGAGGTGATGAAGAAGAATGCTTTTAAATTGGCACTAAAGGACACTTCTCAACATTTTATAATATGCTGAGTGACTCAAGTAAGAGCTCCTCTTTTAAATCAGTTTTTGAATTATTCCCTTTTGACATGTTCGTGATAATACAGCTAAGATTATATACTTAAAAGGAATGGCCACAAATACTATATCAGGAACGGTGACAGAAGTTGGAGATTTCAGAAATCCCTAGATGACTTACAGACCAATCTTCAGAAACAGTTTCGACAGCGAGAGCCCTTTAAAAATGAACAACAGTCCTGCCAGCTTAAGTGCTTTAAGAATTAAAGAATGTTCCCATTTTCAGAAGAAACGTTACACAAAGTTCCCTAGTGCCTGTCAATGAGAATTGCCATTAACTTAGAGGAGCCTCATAAGACTCATAGGATATATCTTACCGATAGCTTCCTAAAGGTCACTGCCTATAATGGTAGATGGGAAAGACCCTGGGAGACAGGAGGAAGAACTGCAGAAAGAGCAATGATCAGATAAAAGGCAGCGTCGCCCTCAGAAGAAACGTGGATGTAGCAAATGTCTCAGAAGGGACTCTCTCTAGTTTTGGGGACTGTACAGAAAATGGGGAAGCAATGTAGTTTTAGATTTCCATCACTCTGTTAATGTAACCCTACAATAAAGTATAATTAGTTCATATGGACATGATTTCTGTCTGGATTACCTGTGGGATAATATGAGCCTGACACGTCTGAAAGTCCATTGTCACTTTTACAACCCAAGAATCCAGGAGGGTTTCTTCTGAGATGTTTGCCACATCTGTGGACTAAACTGCCTCTTATCCCAAGGTCATTCCCACAAATGATGGTTTTTATCATCCCTTTGAGGCAATTAAAAAGGAAACCAAAACATAAATACTAACATTATGAGTCTTGGTGGTGCAGTGGTTAGAGTGCAGTACTGCAGGCTACTTCTGCTGACTGCCGGCTGCCTGCAATTTGGCAGTTTGAATCTCACCAGGCTCAAGGTTGACTCAGCCTTTCATCCTTCTGAGGTGGGTAAAATGAGGACCCAGATTGTTGGGGCAACATGCTGGCTCTGTAAAAGGCTTAAAATGGGCTGTAAAAGCACTGTAAAGCGGTATATACGGTATTTTTCGGAGTATAAGATGCACCTTTTTCCCTCAAAAAAGAGGCTGAAAATCTGGGTACATCTTATACACTGAATACAGGATTTTTGCCTCTCAAAACCCCAGCCCCTTCACCAAAATGTCCATGCATAGTGTTTAGGAGGTTTTCAGAGTGCTCCTGGTTGCTGGGGAGGATAGAAATAAGTGAAAAACGGGCCATTTTTGCTCAATTTTGCCCCTGCCCCTAGGAGCACTCTATAAGGCTCCTTAAAGGCTATTCATGCCATTTTTTGACAAAAAATGGGCCATTTTCATGAAAAATGGGTCATTTTGGGGAGGTTTGCAGAGTGCAAAAACGTTTTTTAAAAAATTTGCCTCTTCAAAATCTTGGTGCGTCTTATACTCCGGTGCATCTTATACTCCAAAATATGGTAAGTCTAAGTACTATTGCTACTTCTATTACATTTATTGTACAGTAACAGAAGCACAAATATCCTGCTGCCTTCATCTCTTTGCTGGCCCAAACCACCACCGCCTCCGCCTTTTTGCTAGCATGAACGATTTGCAGCCACTGTCTCTTTGCCAGTATGAACGGCCTGCCACTGCCACCCCCTTGGTTTGGGCCAGCAAAGAGGCAGTGGCAGGCCAGTGTATTGGGGTGGAGTCATGCCCAGCTGCACCCACATAGGCTGGAAGTAGCCGCCTGTCGTTTACTGCTGCAAAAATCTTTTTTAAAAACCCTGACTGTTGGGCAGAGAACCCAGCAATTTCATTTCATTTATTAAATTTATAGACCGCCCAATCCCGGAGGACTCCGGGCGGCTTACAGAAATGAAAAATGTTAAAAAAGGATTAAAACAATAAGATACAACAAGATTATGAAGAAAACACAACATGCACCCAATCAAAGGGGGGCTGGACCTCAATCAAGAGGTCAACAGCCCCAGGCCTGCCAGAAAAGCCAGGTTGTAATAGCTTTACAGAAGGCCATGAGAGTGGGTAGGGTCCGGATCTCTGGGGGTAGCTCATTCCATAGGGCTGGAGCAGCAACAGAAAATGCCCTGCTCCGAGGTGTCGCCAGCCGGCATTGTCCAGCTGAAGGCACCCGGAGAAGGCCCATCCTGTGCGATCTTATTGGTCTTAGGGAGGAGATGGGAGGAGCAAGAGATGGGGTGTCAGAGAATCACTGTTGCTGTTGCTGCACAAAGGCTCCAGCCATCAACACCGCTGCTTCAGCCTGCCTGCACCGCCCCACCTTGCCGTGAGTGACATTGAGTTGGCCACACCCACTCAGTCACATGAAACCCCCCCAGCCATGCCCACCCAGTCATTAGGAAGAACCAGTTAAATTAGTTGAATCCCACCACTGCTTGTAGCCCATAATATTTACTTAGCCTACCTAGAAGGAAGGCAGGGTGTGTTTCATGTCCCATCTATTAGGGATATACACCTGGTGAGACTACACCTGGTGGCCTCTTTCACCCAGAGATATGGGTTGGTCCCTACTTGTTATTTCTAAAAGGCCTTGAAGACATGATTTTATCAAAAGACCTAGAGACTGGAAATGACAGTGCAGCTGATCACGTGGTTGATTTAATTGTGTTATTGCTGCCACGTGGGTATATGTGTGTGGTTTTTATGGTACAATTTTTAATGTTGTAAGTCACTTGGAATTACCTATGGGTGAGTTGGATGCCAATATAAATTTAATTAATAAAATTCATAGTACATTCTGGAGTTGTAATCATAATTAATCTGGAGGACAACGGATTGGGAAATGTTAAAGTGGACACTGTAAAATATCACAAAATACTACCAAGCAAAAGCTCAATATCTTCCACAATGTCTGGATTTTAATTTAAAAGGTTGGTATGTAAAGAGCTTTGCATTAAGTACATTACCCCTTGGGAGTAGAGCACTTGGAAATGGCACCAATTTAGTCTTAATTTTAATGAATTTAAGTAGTTTAAAGAGCTTGTCTTCCAAACTGCTCCACCAGAAATGTTGTCTTCTATGCAGCTTTTACCAGACTCAAATTGTACTACTTTGGACACATTATGCAAAGACCCAGGTCTCTGGAGAAGGCTCTAATGCTGGAAATGGTAGGAATGAAAAAGATGTCCATCAGCAAGGTGGATGGACTCAGTTACAGTAGCAATAAGGGCACTGTTGAAAGAGCTGAAGGCAAAACTTCATGGAGAACGCTATCCACATGGTTGCTACATGATGCATGTAGTTATCATCATCATCATCATCATCATCATCATCATCATCATCATTATCATCATCGTCATATAGCTTTTAT
This sequence comes from Thamnophis sirtalis, assembly GCF_051295495.1. NCBI lineage: Eukaryota > Metazoa > Chordata > Lepidosauria > Squamata > Natricidae > Thamnophis > Thamnophis sirtalis. Next base: position 102,847,059 of record NW_028261386.1, on the reverse strand, counting down.
AGATGAGAGTTTTGTCCAACTGCTCCTAATCCCAACATACTACTAATCTGTCAATCTTATGTTATGAACAAAAATGGACTAAGCAGCATACTAGATCTGGGGTCCATTAAAGCTGGAAGACTAATACATTTGAATGAATAAATAATTTATTTTACAACCTTCTCCAAGTTGATCGGGTCACACCTCAAAGATCTGGTTTAATTCTCCAGTGAAAGAAGTCAGGAGGGTGGGATATCTTACTGTCGAGGGGAAATGAAAACTCTGCTTGCTCTTAGAAACAGATAAAACAGGACTAAATAACTTTTGGTTGCCTTTTCTTAGGCAGCTTTCTCCATCACTATCAAGCAGCAAGGAATACACAGAATTGTATTTAATTCTTCCCTTGGATTTAGGTGTAATATCAAGAGGTTACGCAGATTTAATTTCCCTTCAGTTACACATAACACCATCAACACTTGGAAATCCAGAAGAGCATCTTTTCTGTTGTGGTGTATACCATTTTGAAATGCCCTTTATTTCAGAAATAAAGCCTGTGCCAATTTGGTTTTCCATTTCAGTGCATGGAGGAAAGTTTGTTTTTGTAAAAAAACTGTTGAAGAAGTGCTTGATTTATGATAATGCTCTTGTACCTGTCATTTATATTTATATCATCCCGTTTTATTGTTACTCACCACCTGGATGGCTAGTACATGATAGGTAGAGAACTATTTCTAAATAAATAAATGCATGCATGATTTGCAACTCCTAACTCCATTTAATTTAGCCTTCCCTTATCCTAGCATCCTCCAGATATGTGGACCATTGGCTGGCAAAGGCCAGTAAAGTCACTTTCATGTGAAGGATGATTCTCAGTGACTTTATCGAATACAGCTCATCTGCCTGAAATCCACACTGTATATCGGATATTAATATGATTGAGCAAGTCCAAAGAGAAGAGTACTTCATTCCTCTACTCACAATAGAATTCCCTATGCCACCAGGCTCAAAATTTTGGCCTTGGACAATCTGGAACTGCAGCGCCTGTGGTATGGTCTAAGTACAGTACACAAAATTGTCTGTTACAATGTCTTACCTGTCAAGGACTACTTCAGCTTCAATCTCAATAATACATAAGCAAACAATAGATAAAAACTCAAAGTAAACTGACAAACGCAATTGCAGAAAATACAACAGAGTGGTCAACACCTGGAATGCTCTACCTGACTTTATTTTTACATCCTCTAATCCTCACAGCTTCAACCTTAAACTGTCTACCATGGATCTCACCTGATTCCTAAGAGGTCTGTAAGGGGGCATGCTTAAGTGCACCAGTGTGCCTACCCTCCCTGTCCTACTGCCCTCATTTATTTGTATTCATTTCTTTCATTCATGTCTATGTTTATATTTATACCTGCTATCTTGTATATGTTTGACAAACTAATCAATACAAATACTTTGTAACTGCATCCATCCAGATGTCTTCAACCAATGTGGAAGACCAGGGGCCTTCTTTTAGGGTAGCTTCTGAATTTTCCATCCTGCTCTACATCCAAGAATCTCCTCATAATCTCCCATTCAAGCATTCCCCAAGGTCCATCCTGATTAATTTCCAAGCCCAGAGAAAGTATTCTTACATGTCATTTTCAAACACCTGTAGGATACGAATTAGGTCAGCTTTCTCAGCACAGAGCTTTTGTGAAGAGTAGTCCAAACTTCTCTGGAAAATACCAGTTTGGGAACGCTCAACTGTATCCTTCCTAATTCCTTTGGAATTAAACTAAAACCAAACATTCTCCATTATTAAAATAATTCAAATGTGCAGCAACAATCATAGTCAAAAATTAAAGCTATGATTATAATTGGAGAAAAAAGATTGCACTAATATTGAACTTATGTGTAGTCAGACATCAAACTTTTATTTCCCTCTGCTGTAATTGCTGGTTTTAATCAGCTGGATCCAAGAACATGTGGACCCGAATATCAATTTATATCATTCCAGTAATTTGTTATTCTAATCTTGGCTTAAAGAGTTCTAGTCGGTATGTCATGGTGTCATGTGGTATGTTTGGATTGCAGATATACTATACTCTGAGCTCTCCCGATGCCTGCAAAGGGAACATTTATAGGAATGATGGACCACAGTATAAGTCAACAGAGGAAATCGAAAGGTTCAGTTTACAATAGCTCTCTGCAGCTCCCTGACTAAAGGCCTTGGTTTTTTTTTATTCAGGTCAGGCCTTACTGCAGTCTCAACACACATGGGAGAACAGAAGCTATACTGAGTGGATATCAAGCATGAGAATTCTGCACAGATAATCGATTGCAGCTAAGCACAAGGGGATGGAGGGGAGAAACACGGCAATATGAATTGGAGGCTAAATTGTTTAAGCATTTTACTAACAAAGCAAGCAGACTTTCCAAATTAATGCATGAGGTAGCACGCCCATATTATTATTTTCACACGTTTCTGAACACAGTTGTCCGATTATACGAATTATGCAAAAATGTGTAGATCTGCCGAAACTATATACATGCCTGCATATACTATGCCATATAAAACATGTGTGTTTTAGTTAAACTTTCCTATAAAACACATTTAAATATTGAGGATAATCACTTTGTTTCCCACAAAACTTGATAAACCCTAAATGAAAAGGCCCAGGATCATTAACTGAACTATGAGCACTTACCAAACTTTGCTTTGCTACAAGTGTAAATTCCCTAAAGAGAGGGACAAGCTTTCTGCAACCTCTATTTTTTCTCTCATGTTACTCAACTCAGGGTCTTCTCCAAGTGCTTTGCTCTGTTTCTCTGGGTGATAGAAAGAGAGAGATACTCAATCCATGGAGGAGAGCCGTGATGGTGAAACTATGGCAGACAAGCCACAGGTGGCACACAGAGCCCTCTCTATGGGCACGTGAGCCATCGGCCCAGCTAAGCTCCACCACACATATGTGCGCTCCTCCTGCTGCACAGTTGGTTCTCGGGTCTCTGCCGCACATGTGCAGGGGTGGTCCCTTGTTAACGCACAAGTTAATAATTGGATAAACAAGAGGCTGAGAGGGATAGCCCATGTCTAGACAACACTGCCCTTTAAGAATATTACAGATAGTGCTCGACTTAATCACAATTGGGACTGCATCTTCCATCCCTAAGCAATGTGGTCATTAAGTGAGTCGTGCTTGGTTTGATTACATTTTGGCTGCAGTTGTTAACCAAATTACTATGGTCATTAAGTGAATCCAGCTTCCCCCATTGACTTTTGCTTGTTGGAAGACTCATGGAAAGGTTATAAATTGTGATCACATAATCTCTCGATGCCGCAACTATTGTAAATACATGCTGGATACCTAAATTTTGAGCATATGATCTTGGGGGTACTATGACAGTCTAAGTGGAGGACCAGTCATAAGTCACTTTTTCAGCGCTGTCATAATTTTGAATGACTGTTAGATGAATGGTTGTAAATCAAGGATTACAAATATATCTAATGCTAAGCATCACTACTTTGTAATCTTAGATCTATTGGAACATTCCACTCCCTCACCAAGCATTCAGGTGACAATGGTGTTCTTTTTCCCTTAAATGGTAGTCAAAAATAAATTTGGCTATCATTTCACTGGTTTGAAAGAGCTATTCAGAGTCTTTCCTTGTTGTATGGCTCCAGTGGATAAACCAAGTTAGAGACTTAACTAGCCTTTGGAAACCCATGTTGTGTGTTTGCGCATGTAGCTATTCCATGATTCACCCGGTTCTGCCCTAAAATGAGCAAAATTAATTTCCTAACTTAAAATGAGAATGCCCATAGATTAAATTGTTTCAATAAATTATTGTTTAATAATTGTTATTAATAACAATTAACATTACTGAAAGAATAAACCGGCTTTGGGATTTAAATCTCTTAAGAGGTCTCAATCCATTTCTACCATCAAGAGGTAAAGGGAGAGGCAAAGAGAAAAGGAGATGATGATGTGTAATAATATATAAATAAACTTTATAGTGAAGCAAATTGTGCACTAAAGGAAGATGATACTTCAGTTCCAAAGTACTTAAAATATTGCACTCAAATATCTGAAATCCACTTCAAATGCTTATTGGTGTGTATATTTGTGGGGGGGGGGGAGGGTAGATGTTGTTCAGCTCTCTTTCTCATCCCCAGAGAATCATTTTAGTACAAAACATCTGTTTTGCATTTAGCTTTCTCTCCCCATCCTACCTTCAGTGGCCTCCACCATCTCTGAAGATGAAGGTTAATATTAAACATGGTCTTAATGGTTGTCCAATCAATCATGATTTTTTCTCTGAGTTAACGCCAGGCAGAGCAACACACTTTATAAGAAATCAGAGACAGGAGTGGATGAGATAATGTAAAATCACTTATGTCGGCACTCTAGAGACAGTGCCCGTTAAATATTTAATAAAGTCATTAACCTGATAGAGAGAGGAGGAGGGTAATGGATGGCCTTTGCTTATAGGGCAAGGCTCAAAAAGTGCACCATTTTCCCCAGGGCAAGTACTGCAATGCCCCAATTCTATAAAGACAGTCACAGATAAAAAGACTTAAAACAGTCTTAAAATCCGTAGTTTGGCTCATTGCAAAACTGCAGAATTGTTTGGGATGACACAGTAAAGATGCTGTGTAGCATACACAAACCTTCCCAAAGCAACCCAAAGGCTTACTCAGGGTCTTTCTCCATCCACACTTCACTGTGGCGTAACACATATTTTTTTGCCCGGTCTCCATGAAATTGTCTTTATTTTATTCTCACCCATAATGGGATTGGCTTAAGTCACCCTTGTAGCTGCATTAGTGTTAAATAGCATTTGCCCCTTTAAGCCAATGGCATCTAAGGTCAGCCGCAAAGTGTGTCAAAGTTGTGAGGTTTTCTCACCCGTTTCCTTAGAGTCAGGACTTGAAGGAGATGAGAGACAAGAAAAGAATCAGGAGCGGGACAGGAAGTTTCATGCTCCTATATGGTTTTCTGCCTATTGAAAGATGGATGAAAGAACCAGCTCAGCAGTTCTGAAAGATCTTTAATGTAATAAGGCAACAGCACGTGTGTACATAATGAAACGCTGAACATATTTGGAGAAACAATCCCAAATAAACATTCCCCAAAATAAATGTGAATCCTGCCTCTCACCCCTTCCATATCTTCAAGGATTTGTTGGTTTTCAGTTTGGCAAGGAAAACCCATGTTTAATTGTTACTGTATTGTTTCTTCTTTCTTTACACATAGCAGACCCCAGCAAAATAGACCACTGATACAATCTAACACAACAAAATAAAGCATTACAATGATGTCTTACAATCCAAGAAGTAGTAAATAGAATAGAATAACAGAGTTGGCAGGTACCTTGGAGGTCTTCTAGTCCAACCCCCCAACACCCACCCACCCACCCACCACCCACCCCGCTTAGGCAGGAAACCCTACACCACTTCGAACAAATGGTTATCCAACATCTTCTTAAAAACTTCCAGTGTTGGAGCATTCACAACTTCTGGAGGCAAGTTGTTCCACTGATAATTGTTCTAACTGTCAGGAAATTTCTCCTTAGTTCTAATTTGCTCCTTTCCTTGATTAGTTTCCACCCATTGCTTCTTGTTCTACCCTCAGGTGTCTTGGAGAATAGTTTGACTCCATCTTCTTTGTGGCAACTCCTGAGATATTGGAACACTGCTATCATGTCTCCCCTAGTCCTTTTTTTTCATTAAACTAGACATACCCAGTTCCTGCAACCGTTCTTCATATGTTACCAAGGCATTATAAAGTGGTATTAACACTTCACGTGATCCTGATTCTATTCCTCTGTTTATGCAGCCTAGAACTGGGTTGGCTTTTTTGGCAGCTGCTGCACCCTGCTGGCTCACATTTAGACGGTTGTCCACTAGGATGCCAAGATCCCTCTCACAGTTACTACTATTGAGCAAGGTACCAAATATACTTTACCTGTACATTTTGGTTTTCTTGCCTAAATGACACACACAGGATTCTTTCTCCCTTCCCTTTACCATGTCACAAATACACATTAAAAATTTCCTTTTAAAGTTACATTCTGAGGCAGTTTAAAGTTATCTGTAAGCAATCCAGTTTCAAAGTAGTATTTTCCCTTTCCCTCTCTTCTCCTAGCACAAATTTTGGGACAGATATGATCTAGCACACTTCACAACAGGAGCTGTGTAAGAACATAATTCAGATGAGTGCAAATGCACTTCAGCAGCAACCCAGAATACCAGAAAAAAGAAACAGATCATCTATACAATGCTTTCTTACAAAATGGATAACTACACAACTTTATCAAAATGTGCCTGACCACTTAACCCACTATAGTACAACCCACACAAGCTATGACAAAGATGACACTACCATACATCTAAAATATATTAGAAACAACCAACAGACTATTATAATCACATGACACCCTGCCCCACCCTCTTTGCTGGTCGGGCAAAGAGGGTATGTTACAAACCCCATCTGTTAAAGAATTCCAGCTGGCAAGGTCTAGGAAGAAAGCCATTGCCATTGCCCCTGCCCTATGAAACTTCTTGTTCTCCGCTGGCAAGGTTGGCACAAGTGGTGGGATTCAAAAATTTTTACTACCAGTACTGTGGACATGGCTTGGTGGGCATGGCTTGGTAGATGTGGCTGCAGGGGAAGGTTACTGCAGAATCCCCATTCCCACCCCACTCCAGGGGAAAGTTACTGCAAAATCCCCATTCCCTCCTGATCAGCTGGGACTCAGGAAACATAGAATAGATGGGGCGGGGCCAGTCAGAGGTGGTATTTACCGGTTCTTCAAACTACACAAAATTTCCGCTACCGGTTCTCCAGAACTGGTCAGAACCTGCTGAATACAGCCTCTAGTTGACACCCACTTTTCCAGCCTTCCAGCAGAACAATTGGCATGGGGTTGAAGAGAACGTCCAATCTTGATGGTAGTTGGTGATCTGAGAATACTTCCTCCACCTTTTCACTTATCTTTTAGCCTTGTTTTTTACTGGTTTGTCATTTGGTTTTAATTCTATTTTAACTGTATCTTTTATTTGATTTTATATATATATTTTAAATCTCCAAACCACCCAGACTCAGATAGAGATGGGCAGTGCCTAATTTGGTGCCTAAATCAGCAAATATTTAATGTCGTTAAAGACTGACAGCACTCGAGAGATTCTTCCAGGCAAGTTTAGCATTTCTCGCCCAATCTTATGGTTAGCATTGGAGACATTAAAATGAAATACTAAACGCTCTAAAGAGGTTAGAAAGGGAGCAAGGGCAAAACAATATTTGTAAGCACAGCAAATCCTGTGGTTTGTTTTATATGCTTTTCAAGTTATACTTGAAATTGATAGCAACTTCAGTGCTGATAAAGCAGCATTGCTTTTTAGCTTGCTATGCTTTTCCTGTCTTTCAGAAATTATGGCTTGCTAAAGTCTAAATGATGCTATGAGCCATTTATAAAATGCAATTCAGTGACAAGAAGTTTTATTATTGTTGCTTGTTTGTTTTGGAGATAACGGCATAAATACTCAGAAAGAAATTCAAAGTACTTCATTTTTAACTTCAGTTCCCCCCAAGAATAACATCTCAAAATGTCTTTGGGAGTTATCATGCAGTGCATCTTCCAAATGCAGTGGGGGGGGAGGGAATTGCCCTGTTAATTTCCTTATAAACAGATTGCATTAAATCTCAGCCAATGGCAGGGCTGCCAAAGAGCTTGGCTATTATAGATTTCAGACATGATTTCAAATAACTGTTGACTGTTATTTGTGTATCTTCAAAACAAATTATTTCCTGGGAAGCAGCTTTATCTTTGGGGTATTATTGCTCTAATCTGTCCAGACAAGTTGAGAAATTATTTTTAAGAACGTGTGAGAATTTTATTTTTCATAAGAACTTCCTAAAGTTGCCAAGAACTTGGAAAGAACTTGGAAAGGTGTTTTTTTTTAAGCCATTTTTCATTATTTTTCTGTCAGATTTCCCAGCTTTGCCCTCTTTCCTGTTCCATTATTAGTGATGCTTCTTCTAATGTATCTAAGCATAAGGCAGATAGTGGTCAATCGTTGGTGTGCAATTAAGATATATCAGAGCTGAAAATGGCATCAGGAGGAAATGCAAGCAGGTGTTGATAGCCTGCTGAGTTAAAATGGTACAAAATTACATCAACATAAAAGAAACAACATAAAACAACAGGACAGCAAGAACGAAAAATGGCATAGAATATAACAACACAGGGTCAAACCAATTCTGAATATCCATGAAGCTTTTCAATTGTGCCAACAAGCGAGGGATCTAAATAGATCCCAATTAGATTCTCTGTTATTCCATGAAATCCTGTGTACAGCACCAATGGATTATGAGTTGTTGATTTATCCAATCTGAAGGTCCTCCAATTTATAAATTATTAGCATTGTGTCATTCTTTTTAACACTTCATATTCTTTCAATCTTCAAAGTACATTCACAGCATACTTAAAATAGATCTAATTACAGATCGTCCTTAACTTATAATCACAACTGGAACCAGAAATTCTATTGGGAGTCAATGTGGTTGTAAGCTGAGTCAGACCCAATTCTATAACAATTTTTACAGCAGTCATTAAGCAAATCACATGGTCATGGCAAATCCAGCTTCTCCAATGGGCATTTTTTGAGTGTCCATTGGGGAAAAAGGGTTGCAAATCACAATTACGTAATTCAAGTCTGTTGCAACTGATTGCAAATGTAAGCCAGTTGCCAAGCACCCAGCTCAGAGGAGGGTTCCTACCGGTTCGGACCAGTTCGGCCAAACCAGTAATGGTTTGATGGCCTGGGTCGGTGGAACTGGCAGCAACCCAGGCCTGCCACGCCCCTAAACCAGTTCTCCTATGGGGCTGCCATCTTGATTTTTGGTTCTGTGCATGTGCAGAACAATTGTAATTGCATAATTTTTTTTCTTTTTTTAATGTTTTGTGCATGTGCAGACCTATTTTTGCGCATGCACGCACGAACCGGCAGTAATGCTGTGACCAACCCACCCGACCCAGATCCTTAGCATGTGAACACGAGGGGCTGCCTGCAACAGTTGTAAGTTCATACTTACAAGTCATAGGCTGTTGGAACCATTGCTAAATGGAAGATAGTATGTCAGTGCGCAATCAAGTTAGTGGTGATTTTTAGTGATAATATAAATTTTCTCCAGAGTGATGAGCCTCTAAAATGGTCTTTCAGATTTTCCAACTATGCAACTGTTCACCACTGCTATTGAGTGTTATGATTTCTTCTTCTCTTTCTTTCTACCTTACCCAGTATTATAGACTTCTTCAGAGAGTATCAGAGAGAAGTATTTTCATAATGTCTCCAAAGTGTGGCAATTTGACCCTGATCATTTGTGCTTCAAGTCAGATCCCTCTGTTTGTTTTCTTGGTTATCAATGGCATTCTCAGGAGTCTTCTCCAACACTGAAGTTGAAAAAGTATCAAGTATTCAGAAGCATCAGTACTGTTTCTATCCTGCTTCTTCAAACATTCCCATAGAGCAGTGATTGCTAACCTTTTTATTGTTGGATGCCAAAAAAAATGCGAGGGTATATGCGTGATAGAGCATCTGTGTGCCAGCACCCATAATGCAAAGCACGCCCCCACATGTGCATGCACGCACAATCCCCCCCCCCCACACTCCATTCCCTCGTGCACCGCACTGCTCGCCTCCAAGCTGAGCTTGGTATTTCCCCTTGGCGGACCGGGGGAGTCCGTTTTTGCCCTCTCCAGGTTCCGGTTCATGTGCCAGCAGATACAGCTCCGCATGCCACTTGTGCCATAGGTTCAGATATGGCTCCGCATGCCATAGGTCTGCCATCACGACCATAGAGGGTTGAAGAGAAAACCTTCCCCCAAATTTATTAGCTTTATCATACAGTAATGGAGGATGACTGTACCTTTGAATGTATGCTAACTATACCACTGAATGAATAGTTGCAGCAAATATTCTGTGCAAAGGTGTTAAGGTAAGTACCTTAACAACTGGTTCGCACGTGCACACTGGCTTCCCTCATATGTGCCACTTCGGGGCTGAAACGGAGCATCAAACATGCAGCTAATCAAGTCAGCCATCTCTGGTGAGTACAGCAGGCGTGGCGTGGAACTCAGCTGGTCAGTTTGGGTGGGGGGAATGAGCCAGAAAGTTAGTTATAAATGGAAAGGATAGCGCAGGGGTGGGTGGGCATTCCCATTCAGTGATCACAACAACTGGTTCGCCTGAACCAGTCCAACCAGGCACCAGCCCACCACTGATTCTGTGGCATAGATGACAAAGACCAGTTTTTAAGGTGAATCTTTAGGCCAGGCTGCATATGTTGCTATGTGATTCAGCCCAACAGGAGAGATAAACTTCCACTAACTCTTATGACACTTTCTCTGGCAGACCCTGCTTCATTTAACCCAATGTCACATCACATCACTTTCAGGGCATAAGAATTTTAACTAACTCCAGTATGTCTGGAGAGCCTAAGCAGCAAATGCCCTTTCATTTCCTAATATTTAAAGCAGCATCTTATCTCTTACCGACATATTTCAAAGGGGCTGTTTTAATTTTTTTCCAGCCTTTTTATGGTTTAAATTGGTTAGTTACATTCTCAAATCTGAAATCATTCCTTGTTGCACTGCATTCCTATTCTCTTTCTAAACACCATCCCATGTTAATAGCATTGACACAGGAAATAGGTTCATCCTGTTGCTATTACATTTTTTTGCAAAGCACTCACAGCTCAGTGATTTAAAAATAGAGAGGGATTTGAATTTTTAATTTTTACCCACACTGGAAGGGCCCAAGCAAGGGAGGAGCACATGATACCAAGTACCAAAAAATTAATGAATCACCTTGACATTTTCTCCTAATGATATTCAGAGCAATTCTTCAGACCTTTAGATAAAACTTCTGAAAGAGAGTTTCAGTGAAATTTCAGAAGGAAGGAAGGAAGGAAGGGAAGGGAAGGGAAGGGAGGAAGGAAGGAAGGAAGGAAGGAAGGAAGATAGGTAGGTAGGAAGGAGGGAGAGAGGGAGGCAGAGAGAGGGGGAGGGAGGGAAGTTAGCTCTATATATTCCAAACCACAAAGTTTAATTTTAAAGATAAGTGTAGTTAAAAACAAGTTAAAAACTGACAAAATAGGAAAACAAAAGCATTTATGCTTCCAACAATAATCTTAAACCTTGACTTATATACTCTTCAAACATTTGCTTTGTAGCTGAACAAGAAACATAATCCCAAATCAATGGTATACACTGCTTTGACTGCTCTGCAACACATTCAAATTTTCTGTTTGTTTTTAATTACATTAAAAAAGACTTACAAATTTCCATTTCATCTAGTATCATCTTTTGTTCTAGAAGTTAATAAAAGCAGAGAAACATAAAGTGGTAGTCCAAAGAAATAATTACTCTTAATCCTCTGAAATAATATAATTAGTATGTTATAATAAAGATATTATCCTATGGAAGCAGTTCAATTTTTGTGCATTAAATAACTCTTTATGCAGAAAACATGGAAGCTGATGTTTACCATTTTTTGAAAAAATGCATACCATACTCAGTAGAGCAGACAAAAAAATGAATAATATGCATTCCCAATCCATGAAATATATTCATACATGAATAAATGGATGGATGGAGGAATAAATACATCTTAGGAACAAAATATTATGGTGAAGCATTTGAATAATTTAAGGTGTTTATTTATTTAGATTTTTTATTTCAATGGATAGCCCACTTCAAGTTCAGTTAAAATAATAATGGCTACAAAAATTCAGCCAATGCTGATGTAACCCCATTCTACAAAACTGTTCCAATTGAAAAATATAACTTACAATTGACATCATTTTGAGTAGCGCAGTAATTCTGTTAGTTGAATAAATAGGACATGGGGAATGCTTTTCTGCAATGTTTTCATGACAAGATTATTTAGCAACATTTTCATTTCATTTTTTTTTTCCTTTTAATCAAATAGCAAATCAATCACTACGAATCTTTGGTTATTTTTTTTTAAACTCACATTCCTCTCCAGCAAGCATGAGAAGCATTGGATTGACGTACATATTTCCAAGAGAAAATGAAAGCTAAAGAAACCAAATGCAGCCCACATCTTGAACTGGACTATAAGTGATCCTCGACTTACAACAGTTCACTTAGTGACCGTTTAAAGTTATGACACTGAAAAAAGTGACGTACAGCCATTTTTCACATGTATGACTGTTGCAGCATCCCCATGATCATGTGATCAAAATTCAAATGCTTGGCAACTGACTCATATTTATGACCATTGCAGTGCTCCAGGATCCTATGATCCCCTTTTGTGACCTTTTTATAAGCAAAGTCAATAGGGCAGTGTTTCTCAACCTTGGTAACTTGAAGATGTCCGGAATTCTGGGAGTTGAAGTCCAGACATCTTCAAGTTGCCAAGGTTGAGAAACACTGCAATAGGGAAACCAGATACACAACTGGGTTATTAACTTAACAACTGCAGGATTTCACTTAACAACTGTGGAAAGAAAAATTGAAAATGGGGCAAATTCACTTAACCAATATTTCACTTAACAACAAAAATGTTGGGCTCAATTATGGTCATAAGACAAGGACTATCTGTATTTGCTCTGCTGTTTCCAGCTCTCCTCTCTTTTCCCTATTGAAATTTAAGAAGGTAAGAATGCATTCACCTGAAATGCATTGGGGATTCTGGCATTGTGGAGAAACAAGCTTCCACATAGCATTCTCTCAGACAATGTACCAAGAGAATTCAGGCATAGCTGGAGGCTCCCACTGGAGGAAAGTATGGTTGATGACATACTTGGGCAGAAACAGGGAGTCAGACAAAAAAAATCTATCCCACAGGGGTGGGCTTCCAAAATTTCAGCAACAGGTTCTCTGCCTGGTTGCTGGCTGGGCATGGCTATGGTGGGCGTGGCCTAGTCAGCTTCCTTCACGATGACAGGGGGCCATTTTCACCTTCCCCAGGATGTGGAATCTTTCCTCGAGCCTCTGGGAGCGCAAACTGCCTCCCCTGGCTCCAGAGGCCTCCCAGAGGATGGAAAGGGGCCCATTTCTAGCATTCCAGAACTTCTAGGAGGAGTATTTTCCCCCTCACCAAGCCTCCACATGGGCCCTGCACTTACCTCACATGCATAATGGGCCACGCGGAGATTCCTGGGAGGGGAGGGAGGGAGTGGGGGGGAGTGGGGCAGGGCAGGGCAGGGTGAGAGGGGCCAGCCAGAGGTGGGATTTTGAGCTTCTCTGAAGAAGCCTTAATGTTAGCTATGGGTTCTTCCAAACCCGTGCGAACCCATAGCAGACTATCCCTGCTATCCCGAGAACGTCTTATCCAGGATATATGCTGTAGGTGGAGAAGTTGAGACAATCTTAGCAAGCAGGATAATGTAAAACAGAAAGAGGAGACTGCAATACTTATGGCAGTTCATTGAGTGATTGCTCAAAGTTACAACCCTGGAAAAAAGTGACTTAGGACCATTTTTCACACTTACAATACAATACAATAGCAGAGCTGGAAGGGATCTTGGAGGTCTTCTAGTCCAATCCCCTGCCTAGGCGAAACAATCCCAAATAAACATTCTCCAAAATAAATGTGAATCCTGCCTCTCACCCCTTCCATATCTTGTTGGTTTTCAGTTTGGCAAGGAAAACCCATGTTTAATTGTTACTGTATTGTTTCTTCTAGCAGACCCCAGCAAAATAGACCACTGATACAATCTAACACAACAAAATAAAGCATTACAATGATGTCTTACAATCCAAGAAGTAGTAAATAGAATAGAATAACAGAGTTGGCAGGGACCTTGGAGGTCTTCTAGTCCAACCCCCCTGCTTAGGCAGGAAACCCTACACCACTTCGGACAAATGGTTATCCAACATCTTCTTAAAAACTTCCAGTGTTGGAGCATTCACAACTTCTGGAGGCAAGTTGTTCCACTGATTAATTGTTCTAACTGTCAGGAAATTTCTCTTCAGTTCTAAGTTGCTTCTCTCCTTGATTAGTTTCCATCCATTGCTTGGAGAATAGTTTGACTCCCTCTTCTTTGTGGCAACCCCTGAGATATTGGAACACTGCTATCATGTCTCCCCTAGTCCTTCTTTTTCATTAAACTAGACATACCCAGTTCCTGCAATGTTTATGACAATTGCAACAACCCCACGGCCACGTGATCAACATTCAGGTATTTGGCAACTTATTCCTATTTATGATGGTTGCAGTATTATCCCAGAATCATGTGATCACCTGTTGTGCCCTTCTGATAAGCAGAGCCAATGGAGAAATTCACTTAACAACCCTGTTACTAACTTAACAACTGCAGTGATTCACTTAACAACAGTGACAAAGAAGGTTGTGAAATGGGGCAAAAATCACTAAACAAATCTCTCTCTTAGCAACATAAATTTTGGGCTTATTATGGTCATAAGTTGAGGACTACCTGTACTTGCCTCCAAGACCCCCATAATCGGACTCAATAGGGCTAGGGAGAAAAAAATTAGAAGCAATAGCAATAGCAGATTTTTATATACCGCTTCATAGGGCTTTCAGCCCTCTCTAAGCGGTTTACAGAGTCAGCATATTGCCCCCAACAACAATCCGGGTCCTCATTTTACCCACCTCGGAAGGATGGAAGGCTGAGTCAACCCTGAGCCGGTGAGATTTGAACCGCTGAACTGCTGATCTAGCAGTCAGCTGAAGTGGCCTGCAGTACTGCACTCCACCCACTGCGCCACCTCGGCAAGCTTCATCTTCCTCTCTGGTCCTTTAAGAAGGAATTGCTGAAATCTCCATCTACAAACTAATTTTCTTCTAATTTGATTCTCATGCCACTCATGGAAAATATCGAAAATGCTTTTAAAGTGCCTTGAAAACAGCTTTGTTCTTCTACCTATTATGAAAATTTAAGCTGTCTAGATGAGAGTTACCTCATTTCAAGGCACACATTTCCATCTTTTAAAATAGTCTGTCAGCTGTTTCTCCTTTGGGCCATAGCACTGCTAGCAGGAATGAAATCTCTTTTCTCTTAACACTAAACCTGGCAGGAGATTACAGATGGAGTGATAATTTCACCTTTTCAATTTGCAAAGTCGGGGCCACCCTCAAGGTGTCGAACGTTGGTGTAAAGTTTCAGAGACAGATAGAAAGCAGCTTCGTGGGTTTTAGGCGTTGCAATACACAATAACCACATATGTTCACTTCTTGATAAGAACAGCGTGGCCTACTATACGTGCTTCATGATAGTCCCAATTTAATCATCCTTATTATCCTACATAATGGTGTTTGATATATGGCTAGTCCTTTGTTTGACCTTATTTTTATTTCTTCTTGACTGATGACTTTGGAAATTGGAATGGGGCTTTGGGCTTGAAATACAGGCATTCTGAAAAAAATATCATAGATTGTGTTATCCTAGCTTCCTATGGTGGAGGGTCTCTAGACTCACAACCCTTCTGCACCCTTCTATATTCCTGGGAAGAGAGATTGTTTTACCCCAGAGAAAAATCTGATTCTGTACAGTTTATTGGGGGGGGGGGAACCACACCCCCTGTGGTCCATGGAAAATCCTCTCTCTACAGAACTGGTCTCTGATAGCCAAAAGTTTGAGGGTCTCTGCCTTAAGCCCCTTTCCTTTCTTTCTTTCTTTCTTTCTTTCTCTTTCTTTCTTTTTCTTTCTTTCTTTCTTTCTTACTTACTTTTCTCTTTCTTTCTTTCTTTCCTTCTTTCTTTCTTTTTAATATATTTTTATTGTTTCATATCCCAAATTCCATTTATATATTGAACAGTGTGTTTTCTAGGGGTCCAATGTGTTAAAATATAAACTTAATCATAATCATTATAATCATGTACATATAGACATATACGCAATATCAATCGTTATTGAAAACTATATTATCTTCCATCAATTATATAACCATCAAAATGTTTACTAATCATTTGTTTCTTTCTCATGTAGTCCATATCTCGTATAAATCCACTCATCTAATCCCTGTAACTGTCAGCTAACCATTTGTAGAAAAGTTCCCATGTCACAAAATATTCCAAATCTTCTTTTTCTTTGATTTTTAAATTTAAGCCATCTTTCTTTCTTTCTTTCTTTCTTTCTTTCTTTCTTTCTTTCTTACTTACTTACTTACTTACTTACTTACTTACTTACTTTCTTTTCTTTCTCTCTTCTTTTTTTCCTCTACATTGAAAGAATGCCATGTAGGCTAAAAATATAGGACTTAGGCTACAAATGCATAGACCAGGCCAATCTATAAAACAGATCCTAATCAAACTGTAACTCTGCTATTGCCTGTGGCTATTTTCTTCTGTGTCTTCACCTGTGTCTGAGTTGGAGTGTTTTTCTTAACTGGCTGGTGTCAGCCCAAAAGGAGGAATTTTCTTCCCCTGTGATGGAAAACAAAACAATAAACCTAAAATGGATGTGACCCCCTTTCCCCTTTTAAAAACTCACTAGAGGGGGGTGGGGTGGAAATCTTCCCAATCTAAGATGACAAGTTACAGTTTTTTTTGTTTTTTGTTTTTTTAATAGACACAAACAAACAAGTCACAACAAACACCATAAAAACATATTTCATTACAAATTATAAAAAGTGTGTCAATTGGTTACAAAGAACTTTCGTGCATCCCTTCCACAGTCATCACCTATAATCCACATCAAATTATATATTTTACATCAAATATATATGTATGTATGTATGTATGTATGTATGTATGTATGTATGTATGTATGTATGTATAGATAGACAGACCGGCAGACAGACAGACAGATATATTACTGTTCTGTCCCCCCTTCTCCGTTCGTTAAACAGATGACAGGCAAACAAACTTAAAAGGAACTCTCTTTATCAGTTCTCGGCTCAGACTGGCTGTGAGCCCAAAAATAACATAATTACAGTCTCTGCCTGAAGATAACGGAATGAAAAACAAATCTTTCTTACAGCAACACAAGTTGAACAAAACGAAAGCAAAGCACTTTTTCCAAAGTCTCTATGAATCAGGGTTACAGAAAAACAAAGCACTTATCCAACTGTATCTTGCATAAACCACGACCGATGATCAAACCATGTTGAACGAACCAAGGAACACTGACTCCTGCAACTAGGGCGTGGCACCATCCATCCTTTTATCCCCAGAATATGCCCCTAACGAGCCCCAGCTGCATAATTAATCTTGCATCCTGAAAAGACTCACAGAAGACTGCTGCTGAGTCACAACATATTACTATCATCATACCTCATCCTTCATATGACTATAGTTGTTTTAACATCCCTTTATAACAAATATTCCAAAATTTAAAGCAAAACCACATAATGGCATTCCATTGTCTATTTTCTATATCATCCAACAACATTCTATCTTTGTGAAACGTTCTAAATAAAAATTAATTATGTTTGCTAACAAAGTTTCTAAATCTCCTTTCTTAATCACTGTTTACAATTTATATCCAATTTCAATATTATAGGCTTTCATACATAACTAAGTTTCAAAACTTCCTTTCATGGTCTCCATTTAAAATTTATACCAAATTTCCTCTTGTCGAACCAATAGATATGTATACATTATATCATTATCAATTATCTATCTAGCTATATCCATTATCTCTTCATTTTTAACATAATGTTCTAATTTTAACTATTTAGCTAGTATTTTGTTAATAGGTTTCATGTCTCAACCTGTGTCTTTCGAGTAGTAGTACAGTCTTATTTCTTTTGCCTTATGTGGGATTAATCTTCTGGTTATTTCCTTAATCAACTTTGTGTTGACTTCTCTTCACACCTTGTTGCTTGTTGCATGTCTTATAAATTCTCAAAACCCTCCATCAGCTTTTTTAATCAGCTTATCTTTGGTTATCAGTAGTGCTTTTGCCAAAGTTCCTCTCCTTAAATCCATCAATTCTTCTCTTTTTTCTCCTTCTATACCTTCAAATCTGGGGTAGAGATCCTTTCCATCTCTCTTCCTTTCCATGTTCCATTCTTTCCATTTCCAACCATGCACAGATCATTGTCAATATCCACACTTATCTTGCCTCTTTGTTCATTTTTCCCTTGGGTTTTTGAGACTCTAACCTCCACTTTTTCCATTAGCTGGCTATCTTCAATTTCATCAAATTTTGCTATATTACCGTCTATATTTTCCAATTTCTTCTCAATCCTCTCCAATGTTTCTAATAATTTTTGAATTTCAAACATAATCTGTTGTAATGTTATAGTTTCTTCTTGGTATTATGTCATTGTCCAATTTATAAACGCTGCCACTCTAGTTGGAAAACAAAGCTTGGTTTTTCACTTCTCTCTCGCTACCAAAGAGACATCCAAAAGGCGCCTGCATAAGCAACCCATCTTATCTCTTTGCAAGCTAAAACCTTTGAAGTGCTAGGTCAAAATGATCAAAGAAAAGAGAGAAAAAAATATTTCCAGAACTCAGCCTCCAACCTCCAAGTGGCAGTGTAACTTCTTTTCCCCCTGATGTTACTGCTCTCTTTATATTCCTTTTTTATCCTCTTTATATTCCAAGCTTAAAAGAAACAAGACTCTTAAATAAAACAAAAGAAAAAGAAAAAAACCCATCCAAGGCAGTATTGTGGAAAAAAAGATTTAATCCATAGGTAAAAAAGAAAAAGTAGAAGAAGAAAAGCCAATACTTTCACTTTAAAAAGTAGGAAGTGTTTGCAAAACTTCCATCCATAGAAGACATTTATTTATTTTTTTTTAAAAAAGGATAACACACTGTCCAAAATAGCTTAAATTCGCCGCTTATTTTCTTTTCTTTACAAGTTTGATTTGGTTTTAATCTTTTTTGGGCAGTCTCTTTTGTAAAAATAAAATTTCCTCACCAGATGGACACACTTTCTCTTTCTGCTTTCCTCCGGTTGTGGAGCTTTCCCCGACTTCAGCAGCTTGGGGCTGCGCTTCTATCACTGGCTAGAAGAGATTCTCTTGGATCAATCAGGGACTTTGCGATGTCCCTGAGATCAGCAAGACATACTCTTCCCTGTCACCATCTCTTCAGAACAGTTTAGGTCCAGATGGACCACCCAGCAGTAAAAGTATCGGCTGCGATCTCGGAGCTCTGAGATTGCACATCCATATCGTTGCAATGTCAGCTCCTTTCTGACAAGTTACAGTTTGAGTTTGTCTGACTATGGTCACCTCTACCCACTCTCTAGATTGGCAGGTCTAACTTAAGTTTCCTTTATCTCTTTATTATTAGTATTATAATTATTATTATAGTTACAGTATATTACACTATACTATACTTTATTAGTATAGTATACTTAATATTAATAATTAGTATTAATGGAGATTGGAATTTCACCCCTTTGCTACATAGCATAGACTATGTAAACAACTCTTGAAAAGAAAATTAATTATAGTAGAATGGATATATCCATAATTCTTCCTTCCCATTGTTTTGAGTGAAATCAGTTCTTTTCTTCAATATTTTGTAAAGCTGAAAAGCAGTAACAGGGAACATTCTCAAATTATTTTTTAAAATTTTTAAAAACTTTAAAAAATACTTCAGCTTCTCTTGTTACTTTTTATTCTCCAAACTTCTTGTAGGGCAGGGAGGAAAGAAGAAATGGTAGGGATTAAACAGGGCTTCTACTGAATAGGAGCTATTTGTTTATTTGTTTCTCTTTTTTAAAAGTTGGCTATATTGGATCAAATATTAATGCCCAGCCTGTTTGTGATTGTTCCCATATCTATCATTTTCTGAATGTTCATTTGGAGACACAGACACAAACACAAACACACACAAGCATACACACTACTAGCACGTTCCTAAATAAATAGCTGGACTATTGAGAGTTTCCCCCTTAAGCATGATAAGCCTGTGTGGAAAAGATTCTCATGTGGGGCTTATCACAATAGCCATCAATGAGGCTGACAGAACACAAGCTCATTACCATCAACACAAGAGGCTATTCTTTGGAGATGTCATCTTGTTATGCTTTTGAGACCCTGACATCTGTTGTGCAAAACTAAACAAATGTTTGGGAACTAGCTGGCTCCATCAAGTGATTGTTGATGAACATTGCAAAGCAAAGACATTTTAAGGGTTTACTTTCCAAAAACCAACTTTGGACACAAGGTGGGTTTGTTTAACGAGGGTGTTTATTTTTAAAAGGGTTTTACATGGGTATGTTAATGATGAAACCCAATGTGAATTGATATACATGCAAAGGAGACAACATGGACATTCTCCTCTTTTAATTATTTAGAAAAAAAGTGGGAGAAATTTGGATATGTATGTATGTATATGTATATGTATATGTATATGTATATGTATATGTATATGTATATGTATATGTATATGTATATGTATATGTATATGTATATGTATATGTATATGTATATGTATATGTATATGTATATGTATATGTATATGTATATGTATATGTATATGTATATGTATATGTATATGTATATGTATATGTATATGTATATGTATATGTATATGTATATGTATATGTATATGTATTATATGTATATGTGTGTGTGTGTGTGTATGTATGTATGTATGTATGTATGTATGTATGTATGTATGTATGTATGTATGTATTTCCTATAAATTTATCTTAAGGGAGTTTCCACCCAGCTCTTCAACTGCCAAGATAGTAGTGCTAAGTGGGAGAAAGCAGAGATACAAGATCAGAATCAGGAATAAAATCCTGCCATCAAAGGCCATTTTCATGGACAATCAGATCACATTATTTATCTAGCAAGAATTCAAAAGAGGACTGGCAGCACAAATGGATCGGCTACAAAGAAAATAATTTCCAGGAGCTAGATTTATTTAAAAGCTTATATGAAAAATCTCATATTAATGCAATTAGAGTCTCTAAATAAAGTTTTTTTTAAAAAAATCATTTCTGATGAGAAGGGAATAAACGTTTTAAATGAGGAATCAGTAAACTAGGCAACATTACAACATATGCCATCTTTAATGAATCTTCCAGAAAAGTCACAATCATAATGTATGCGCCTACAACAGATGTGAGTGGCATTTCACTTTCTGACAGAACCCAGCTGAAAAGTTGACACCATCTATATATTACTCAAACTCTTCTGCCTACAAACTTTAACTGAGCAAAACAGTGCACCATAGGCAACAATTTTTAAACTCAGTTGGGCTAATCCAAAATCTAGGATCTATGACTATCATGGGATTAAAATTTGCAAATTTTGGATCATTTCACTGCTGTCTCCTGGAGGTTCGGTCCTGCCCTACGCCTCCAGAAGCCAGGTAAACTGTCTCCTCCTTTGGCTGCTAGGAGACAGTCAATTGTGGTCAAGCTAGTAGAAAGTCAGAAGTTGCTCCCACTGCTTTTTTGTCCTTGGTCATTTCATTTCTCAATTTAGTTAAGAAATTGTCTCTGAAACAGTGACACAATGGTCACAGGTTGTCTAGTTTCTCTATTAAGTTTTAGTGTGAAATTGATAATTCAGAATAGATTCCATATGCAAGAATTATATCTGGTTTGTAATTTAAGATAATGCTAACATTAGGGGGATGGAGGCTAAAACATATAAAGAACGGTTTCTGGAATTGGATATGTCTCGTTCAGTGAAAAAGAAGGACTTGGGGTGACATGATAGCAGTGTTCCAATATCTCAGGGGCTGATACAAAGAAGAGGAAGTAAAGTTATTCTCCAAAGTACTTGAAGGCTGGACAAGAAGTAATGGAAGGAAACTTATCAAGAAGAGAAGCAACCTAGAACGAAGGAGAACAGAACAATTGATTAGTGAAACAACTTGCCTCTAGAAGTTGTGAATGCTCCAAGACTGGAAGTTTTTAAGAAGAGATTGGACAACCATTTGCCTGAAATGGTATAGGGCTGTGATGGCAAATTTAGGGCACTCTGTGGGCACATGTGCCATTGCCAGCTGCTCTTCTGGTTTCTGGTGCATGCATGCGCACTGATCAGCTGGTCTTTACCATTGATGTGCGGTGAGGATTATGATTGGTGAGGCAAGAGCGCGGCAGCAGCAAGAAGCAACGTCCCCACCTCTGTGTCCAACAGGCCAGGCGTCTTGCATTTACGGTGGACATAAATGCGAGATGCCTGGCCTGCTGGACACAGCGGCGAGAACGTCCCTGCCGCTGCCACACTCCGCCATCTCGCCCCCCTGCCTCCTCCAACCTCACCACTGTGTCCAACAGGCCAGGCGTCTTGCATTTATGGTGGACATAAATGCGAGATGCCTGGCCTGCTGGACACAGCGGTGAGAACGTCCCTGCCGCTGTCACGCTCCGCCATCTCGCCCCCCTGCCTCCTCCGACCTCACCACTGTGTCCAACAGGCCAGGCGTCTCGCGTTTATGGCGGACATAAACGCAAGTTGTATGGCCTGTTGGACACAGTGATGAGAACGTCCCTGCCGCTGCCGCGCTCTGCCTCCTCGCCCCCGCCTCCTCCAACCCCACCGCTGTGTCCAACAGACCAGGCGTCTTACGTTTATAGCATTTATAGCGGACATAAATGCAAGATGTGTGGCCTGTCGGACACAGCGACCTGCCACTGCCACGCTCCACCGCCTCGCCCCCCCACCTCCTCCAACCCCACTGCTGTGAAGAAATAAACACACGCAGACATACACACACACACACACAAATTCCTCACAATAAAAAATTACAAATTAAATTACAATAATTTTGAATCCCCCCCTCTCCCTCCGTCCGATCCACATACCTTTTCCAGCTGTGGATTTCAACTCTCCTCTTGTCCGCCCGCCATGATGAAAATGTAAAAAATTAAATAAAAAAGCAACTTAGGCACGATTTGCTGCTCCCAGATCAGGAGGCAGAGAACCACGTGCCTCCTTTGCATAAGGAATTTTTCGCCTTGCTTAACTCTGAGCAAGGGTTAAAAGGCGAAAAATTCCTTATGCAAAGGAGGCCCATAGTTCTCTCGCCTTCCCCTGCAGTTAGCACTAAGCAGACTCAGAGTCATCCACCGTGACTCTGGAGTCTGGCAGCAACTACCTTAGTCTTTTTCCTTTTAATTATTCTTTTCTTTTCCTCGTGACACTGGTGAGGCCCCACCTCCCCTGCCTCCCCTGACTGCACGTCCCTGGTCTTTACGCATGCTGGAGCACTGGAAACTTGGAGACCAGTTGAACAGTGCGCATACACATTCCAGCCATCTGATCTTTGGGTTTCCGGCATTCTGGAGCACGCGAAGACTAGTTGGCCAATGCACATTCTGGTTTAGGCACTTGATGCCAAAAAGGTTCACCATCATTGGTATAGGGTTTCCTGTCTAAACAGGAAGCTGGACTGTTATTCGATTCGATAATTCTAAACAGGAAGTGTCCATTTTTACGATTTGTTTATAAAGTATTGAAATCTGTGTCCTACTTATATTTAAAATCAAACTATGACAGGTAGTCCTGGACTTGCAACAGTTCATTTAGAGACTGTTCAAAGTTACAACAGCACTGAAAAAAGTGACTTATAGCCGTTTTTCACAGTTATGACCTTTGCAGCATCTCCATGGTACACATGATCAAAATTCAGATGCTTGGCAACTGGTACATATTCATGATGGTTCTGTGTCCCAAAGCCATGTGATCACCTTTTGCGACCTTCTCACAAGTAAAATTAATAGGAAAGCCAGATTCACTTACTAATTTATCAACTGCAGTGATTCACTTAAAACTGTGACAAGAACAGTTGTAAAATGGGGCAAAAATTCAATTAACAAATGTCTCACTTAACAACAGAAATTTTGGAGTCAATTGTGATCATAAGCTGAGGTCTACCCGTATTTTATTCCTACAAGATTTTCTTCTATAGGTAGCCCTCCTTATTCTTACTTACACTTACAGAAGAGACCAGAAGATAATCTATAATTGCTATGTCAATGTAACATTGTTTTATACTTTTTCAACAAACTTCTTAAATATTCATCTCTCAAAATATAAACACTATATACTATGCATGAAAAAAATGCCATTGGTTTTAAGCCTTAGTTCTTATGGGGATCCTGTGATCCAGCCCCGTAAATCAAATCCATGCACTTTAGAGTGTGCAGTAATTGGAGCACTAAGTGATTGGAATGATAGTAATTGGCATGTCATGCTTAACGTGAGTTGAAAGGAAAATAGGAACAATCTGGTATTATGCTATATAAATTTTGCATATGTAAGGCAACGTGGCTTCAGTTACCTTTACTATAATTCTGCCTGCCCCAGTTATTTAAGTTTCCCATTACTGGTGCTCCAATTTCAAGTTTTAACTCCAGATAACCTTTCGTGTGTGGAAATGTTCTGAGCTCTTAGCATTAGCAGGGCTTCATCTTTCTCACAGTGATCGAAGGGTAGAAGTCAATTGAGGTTTCAGGTTTTGTGGGTACATGAAAAGGTAGGATAGAAAGGAGTGAAGATCTGAAAAAGCCTAAATCCTGATAACCCCTGTGGTTATTTCTTGGACCCGTGGGAAACCAACTAGTCCAAATAATTTCTCTCTCGGAACATGCTTTTAAAGAAGAGCCCTGGAAAAGATCAAGGAGATGCAATTGTTACTCTGAAGTTGATTTCAGCTTTAAAGAGCACCGTAAGGTCAGGCAAAGAGACTATCATGTTGGTTAGCCTATGTATTCCTCAAGCTTACCTGAATAAGCCTGTGATAAGTCAAGCATGTTAGCCTAATTTAATAGGGGGAAGATCCTTATATAAAAATATTAATATAAATTTAATAATAATGAGCATAATAAGAATAAGAATACTAACTACAACTACAATAACAACAACAATAATAATAATAAGTGATTCCCATTGTCATCGGGGCACTTGGTACCATGTCCAAAAGTTTTACAAAACACATAAAGAAATTTCAGCTTCCTGCAATAACACCAGCGGAATTGCAAAAAACTGCGCTACTAGGAACATCATATATTTTAAGAAGATACCTGGCTGATACCTACGACTCTGGCAGCACCCTCTATCGACGATTAGCACCAGTCAATGGTATTTGTGACACATCTTTAAATGTTTGGTTGACTGAGTTTCATGTTTAAGGAATAAAAGAAATAATAATACTAATACACACACACACACACACGGACACACACGGACACACAGACACACACACACACACACACACACACAGAGATATGTGTGTGTGTGTGTGTGTGTGTGTGTGTGTGTGTGTGTGTGTGTGTGTTTATTTGTGCTGATAAATAAATAAAGGGAGACTAGTATAGATCTATTTCAAGCTATTTAGCTCTCATCAGCTAGCCACACCTTTACTGGGATTCGAACAGTATTTGTGCTGATAAATTATATATATATATATACATATATACACATACACACACACACACACACACACACACACACACATATATATATATATATATATATAAAGAATGAAGAAGATCTTAAAGTCCAAACTCAGTGGAGGAAATGCCATCAAGGCAATTAACACCTGGACAATCCCAGTCTTTAGATACATAGCTGGAGTAGCGCACAGGGCTCAAGCTGAATGAAAAGTTCTGGATAGGAAGACCAGAAAAATCATGACAGTGAATCATGCCCTTCACCCTCATAGGGATGTTGACAGAGTCTACCTATCAAGGAAAATGACTAGGCATGGAATGTCTCAAAGTACATCAGATTGTTGAAGAAGAAAAAATAATATTTTAAAAATATCTGAAGGACAGCGAATAATATGCACTGAAGCTAGTATATCAGTACTGACCACTGGAGAGACCCAACTGGCTTCTACAAGGAAGACCAAGTGAAGAATAGAAAAGAATAGAAAAGAGACATGGGAAGACTAAGTATTATATGGCCAGTACATTAAAAAAAAAATAGCGGGCAAAGCAGATAATAATAAAACCTGGCAAGTTAAGAGCAGGAAAGTTGAAGAAAGAGACAGGGGGCCAATTCTTGGTCTGCACAAGACAAAGCCTTAAGAAAATATGCATACAAAACCAGAATTAAGAAGACAGCAACAGATAGGCAAGTCCTGCCTCTGCAAAAAAAAAAAAAAGTCAAAGAAATAGTGGATCATCTGGTTGGCTGTTGCAAGATAGTACAGACTAACTACAATCACATGACAAAGTACAACAATGGTACACTGGAAGATCTGCAAGAAATACCATTTGCCTGCGAGCAAGAGCTGGTAGAACCATAAAGTAATGAAAGAAGTAGAAGATGAAGAAGCTAAAGTGCTCTGGGACTTTAGAATTCAAACTGCCAGGCATCTATCACATAATAACAATCCAGATTTAACAACTGTTGATACGGAAAACAAAAAAAAGTATGGGATAGTGGATGTGGCAATATTTGGAGACAGCAGAAGAGAAGAGAAAGAACTGGAGAAGATAACAAAAGACTCACAAACTTAAATAGAATGATTATGGCAAAAGAAAGGAACGATAGTGTCAATAGTAAAAGGTGCCTTGGGTGCAATCCCAAAACAACTGGACATTTGAATACTATTGACATTGACAAATTCAGCACCAGTCAATTGCAAAGGGAAGCTTTACGTAAAGTGAGGCACAGAATATCAATATCGAACATAATTTAAGTATATAGTTTGGCAGATATCTGATAGCAGACATCTGGTAGAACGGAATAAGCAGAGGAATAAAAGATCTGTTCAATCTAAGTAGGTCCACATCTTCCCATAGTTGTTCCATTCATTCAGTGAGAAAATCAAGCATATGCTCAAATATTTCGCATTTAAATCAATGTTGTTTTTTTTGAGAGACTAAACTTAAGGTCCCCCATGTTAGGGAACTTAAATGTGAATAAAACAGAATGAACAAATTAGGGTACCTGCATAGTGGATTGAAGCTAACAAGAAATGTGTCAGGTTCCAAATAATCCATCCATCACAAATTTGCATTGTGCAGATCATATAGAACATTATTTATAGTTGTGTACACTTAGAGAAGAGATCAAAAGTAAATTATGGCTATAATTACTAGTGGCCTGCATCTTTTTTATTACCGAACAGGCCTAAGTACTGGCCTACATCTTCCTCAGTAGGCCACCTAATGAGAAGGAAGGAGTCACTGGAGAAGAGCCTAATGCTGGGAATCATTGAGGGCAAAAGAAGAATAGGACGACAGAGAATGAGGTGGCTGGATGGAGTCACCAAACAGTAGGTGTGAGCTTAAATGTGTTTTGGGGATGATAGAGGATGGGAAGGCCTGGAGGAACGTTGTCCATGGGGTCGCAATGGGTCAGACATGACTTCGCAACTAACATCAACAACACATCTTCCTAGAAACACATAGTATACTCTCTATCCCTTGCTTCTTCCACTCTCAACTCATTCAATGCTCTCTTCCTGCAAAATTGCTGGCAACATTGGACCAGCAACCAGATCACTGTAAAGACCAGTTTAGCAACGCCTCTTTAAATCTGTGGGAACCTCCATTCCTTTGCTCAATCTTTTTCTAAACACAGAAATGTCTAGAATGGGATGGAAGGAACAAATCCAGGATACTGGCCAATGTCTCAATCATTTTGCATGTGTCAATGTTGCATGACCATAACAAAAGGGGAGGGACTAAGATCATGGTACTATTGTGCCATCCATCTTCCTCCTTAAATATGCCCATGCTTGAATTCTATATTGCAAGCTTCCCAACTGAAGTTCAGTTCCTACAATTCCTGCCAGTTTGGAATTCCAAAAGTTGGAATCCCAATATATCTCAATGGTACCTAGTTAGAAACATTTGCTATAGTAGCATCATGACGATTTTGAGCAAGGCAAACTCTTCCTCCAAACCATATACAAGCAATTTCTGGCAATCTGTAAATTGCTGACCTACAGCTCTGAGATTTCCCATGAAAAAAATGGCTCCTGGCTTAGGTTCCTAGAGTTTTATGGATCTAGCCATCTGGAATGCTGCAGTATGTAGGGCTACCACATCTGGCTATAAACATACAGACGGCCACTAGAAGGCAGCAAAGAGAGGAGCAGGAGCTCCAACTACCTCTAATAGTCTTCCAGATTTTTTTTTCAGTTCATATCTTGTAGACCTGACATGTTGCTATTCTGGATGCAACAAAACCTGCTTCATCTGATGTGGCATCTGATGTGCAGCCTCAGGAAGTAGTATCCCTTGTTGACAAGTGGGAAGACCAGTTTCCATATCATAGAAAGCCATAGGCTACCTGGTTCAATCTGTTCAAAAAAATGATGCACAACCAGAGCATAGGGAGGAAATGAAACACCAAGTTTTACTATGATTTATGTTGCAAACTTCTCAGCAATTACTCCTAAAAACAGCGCGCAGGAAAGCATCAAGAAGAAGGGGAAGATTTTCCCTCGAGAAAACACTGACCTTGAGAAGGCAAACTAAACTTATTTGGATAAATATATCAAGTTAGAAAACTAATATCTGCATTAGATGAAAAGTTATTTATGTGTTGCAAAGACAAAACATCACTGAAGATTAGAAGAGTCAAGAGACGTCAATCTTTTTCAGTTTTGCCTCTTTATGCAGCCACCTACAATAAAGTGCATTAAAATGCAACTTGGAGCAAAATATTGCAATATTCCAAGCTTCCGTTTCTGCATAGAGTCACATAATTTTTCCTTACATTGCATTCCGCTGCCCTCCTTTTTTTTTTCTTCTCCCCTGTGTACCAAACATTTTGACCCTTTCTTCAGATACCTCTGAATATACTGCAATTTATGGTCCTTAGCTGTCAACATTTCATGACCAATGAGCTGAGCCAGAAAAGTCAATAGCAGAAGACAGAAATATGTTGTCCAATGGAGGACTAATTGGAGGCAATCCTAGAGAGCAGTGGAAATCTCAAGAAATAATCACATATTATAGAAGTTCCACTTTTTCATATGAAGTTGCCGGAGATTTTGAGGCTACTTCATCTGATGAAATAGGATCACTTATAAGATCTTGGGTGATTCACAGGACATTCTATAACAAGATCATACAATAATATATTACGCTAGAAAAAAACTGTTCTCCTAACTCTTCTCTTTCATCCATCAGATCTTTTCTGAGACACATTCACAGATTTATGTACAGAAACATTGCTTTTCTTGGGCAGGAGTATAAACTGATTCTACTGGAAATAAAAGAATGGAGAAAAGAGTTGATTCCCTGAACTGTAACTTCCCAGTATTTCTAAGGGTTTTAGTTAATGCTGGTAGAAATCAGTCCAAGAATAATGCAGGTACAAACGTCCCACTTAATTCTTCTAGTTACATATGAATTATAAATTAACAAATTAATGAATGCATATGAGGTTTGGCAATGCAGAAAATTCTATTATCACCACATCAAATAGTTATAAGTACTTAGCTCTGCCAAAACACTGGAGCCAAGTTTTACCGTGTCCTATATTCTATTTTAATAACTCTTCCCGACGTAAATGAATAATTTATTTTTGTTTAAATCCATGAAAAAAAAATACTTGTAGTCTTCTAGTTCCCAGACAATAGAAACGTACTTCCTCGCAACAATTCCCAGACTCTTTTGTTTCCAAAAATCCACTTTAAAACTTTTAGTTGCAAGCAACTCATTGGGGACCAAGTCCAAAGAAACATTTGGGCCTGGGTTTTACCATATGGAAGAAAAATGTTTGATAGCAATTTAGAGGCAGCTGTTAGTTTCTCATACGTTTAATTGACATTTATTATAGCAATGGATGGTGCAAATCTAAGGTCAGAACTTAGCCCATTAGAACGAAATGGCTGTGGAAAGGAAGACATGCAATATGGGGAGACATCCTGTAGGTTTTCAAAGGGACAAATGAGCCTTTGTTTATTCTGTCCTTACAGTTTCCAAGAGCTTCATTTTTTTTAACAAGAGATTCCACCATTACGCTAATCGAAACGTGTGTCCTTCCAGATACACCCCCCCCCTGGACAACTTGCTTCCCCCCACCCCCACCCCCAGCATCCAAATTGGGCTTGGCAGGCAATTCCTGCCAAATCGGCCTGATTGGTAGCCATCTTCATGAGTCACAACACAGCAACTCCAGATGGAAGGCAAAGAAAACTGTTCCCTCCAGAGTTATTTCCAATTCAGTTCTATCAATCAACCAGCAGCTGGGAGTGAAGAACCATTCAGTGCTTTTGCCAGCTCACTCATGCCAACAATTCTGCACATTATGGGCTTCCTAGGCTCATCTCTTCTGGGAAAGGAGAAGAGAAAAAGGTTTTATTTGTTCATGATTTCCCCAGGAGATTGTACAAGTATCAGGCTAATCTCAGGATGATGTCTGTTCGTGTCTGAATGTGAATATGCTCTGGTGAATCTAATCATGGTGGGTTTCATCATGCATTTGTTGTAAGCCTTGATTTATAAGATTTATGGTAAATCAGGAATTGGGATGTCTGTAGATATGTGCTATTTAAAAAAACAACTTGGCTCCTTCCAAAAGAAGAATATGTTTCTTTTAAAATGGAAAGTAATGAAAATGAAAGCATCGGAACATGGAACTATACTATAGACAGCCATTAATGTTATAAACTTATTTTGCATATTATGTAATTGGCATTAATAGAGGAATTGGCTTGCTCTTTGCAAGCTTGGTTGAAACCTTATCTTTGGAGACAGAAGACATGGCAAGAAGTTAGTCCATTCATGAGCCAAGTGAACACATGAAAGAGGCAATCTCAAGGGTGCTTTTTTTCCCAAGAGGCAACTGGACTTTCCTATTTTTCTTTGAAAACATTTCATTTCTCATTCAACGAGCTTCTTCAGCTCTGACTGGCTGGTGGAGAATGGAAGGATTTATACTCCTTGCAGACAGCTGGTCATTTGCATTTTTTTAGCAAGCTGTTAAGGCCATTTGGAGGTTTATTTGTGTCATCAAGGTCACCTGAGTTGTGCAAATGGGTGTGGGGCTTTCTTAGAACTGTTGAAAGGCCTGTGTTGTAAACTTGAGATAGATGATGCCATATCCCACCCCCTGTGTTGAGATAGGGCTGTTCAATTTTGACATAGATGTTTCCTTTGACCCCTCTTTCAAACCAGTGGTTTAAAATGTGGACTTTGCGTCTTCAAAAGAGTGGCCTGTGTATTTTAAATGCAGATGGACTGCTGAATCTAGTCCTGGTGGGTTTGTTCTCCTACGTTGTGTCACGCGTTTATGAAGTGGTTGCTTTGTTTCCCCAATGTACACATCTGCACATGGCTCACTGCATTGTCCTGCTTATTCCACGTTGCTCAGTTTGTGCCTGGGTGTTTTATTCTTGAGGTGGACAAGCTTCTGCCTTAGTGTATTCTTGGGTTTGAAATGTGCACGTATATTGTGTTGGCTGAAGATCCTCCTGAGCCTTTCCAATATTCCTGCTAAAAAGCTTCTTGGATGAGAAGCTAAACATCTTCAAAGAAAAACAAGAACGTCTAGTTGCCTCTTTGGGACAACCATGACTCAATGACTGAGAATCTCCATAGACACAAAAAAAGGGAAGTTTAAAATCAGGGGTTTGGTGGTTGATAGCTTTATTTTATTTTTTTAGCTGCTAAATTGAAGTAAAATTGAGAAAATTCTATGAAAGACTCTGGAAAGTTTCTATTATTGCAAACATAACTACATTAGCTGAACTGATTGTTCAGATTTATGACAACATCATTTCAGCATACATTTGAAATTTCATCATGCTAAGTGTGTGGGATTGCCTCGAATATCCTGAATGAACAATAGTTTTGGTAGTTGTTTGACATTGACATGACATCTGTTCTAAATCTGTTGCCTGATGTCTTGCTCTTCATTACAATAGAAAATGCCCTCACTAGTTTATTTTAATGAAATCAGTTGGCATTCCTTAGCATTATTACTAATACTTCAGAAGAACCTTAGAAAACTATTGGAATAAAACTAGGGATAAACAGGTTAAAGATCAGGAAGTGGTTTTATAGGACCATGACTATTCAACTTATCTCTCCTACAGGTAAAGTGTGTTAAGAATGGGTAAGATGCTGATGTCAACAGGCAAAATATGCTAGTGTGTGTTTTAATTATTCTCATCTTATTTTCCAGATCTGGGTCTCATGGAGGATGCTTTTCCATAGAGCAAAAGACATGATGGGAAAAGCATACTTCCTGGATCTGACTAGATACTGTATCATGGAAGGGGCCCAGAGCATGCTCACTCAGCCAGATGTGATGAGCTAGACTGAGGACAGATGGTCCCACAAAATAACCTGGCCCTGTGCCACTTAAGGCTTTGTAAGCACCATCAATTCATTAATAATATCCTAGTATAGTAATATTTATGCACTGCCTCAGCTCAATAACTTTGGGCTCAAAGTTAGGAGAAATCCCTCATCTTCTATCAAGGTCCATTCATTTTTGGGACCTTTGCTCAACATAAAAAGAGAGGCTGAACTAGAACTTGAAATGGTGTGGGATCAAATACAGGAATAATCATGGCTTACTGCAATGTTTATTAGATAGCACTTGCTGGCAGGAATCCCTCCAAAGAATATTGAGAGAAAAACCCATCCAAAAATGGGGTGCATTCATATTGATATATCTCAGAAAAGCAGAACAGACTAATGTATAAGCTACAGTTGATATAAGCATACATATTCATTGGTAAAGGAATATAAGTATAATGGAGCTTAGGTTACTTCCTGCAGCTGTTTTTCCTTCAGAAACCAAAAGGAAGGAATCAAGCAATAAAACAGAGAGGGAAACTTCTTCCACAAATTAAGAGGAAGGGGCAGTTTAGGAATGCCAGGCACAGAAAGAAAAATATTTCTCCTTGCAAATCCATTGTATCATTGTTCTGTGGCCTTATATCTCTATATATCAACTTGATTTAATTGACTCCATTCATCCAAGAACTGATTTTTCCCAAAATGGAGAAGGGGTAGGTCTTGTGGAGAGAGGCTAGTCCAGTGGTGAAATTCAGTCGGTTCTATCAGGTTTGGGCAAACTGGTAGCTCTGGCAGCAGGAGACTCTGCCCGCCCACCCAGATGTCATCACGTCCCATTTTTGACGCTCTGCACATGCGCGCATGCACGCATTGACAAACCAGTAGCGAAGGTAAGTTCACCCTGGGCTAATCCCTTGTTTTCACAAGTTACAAGTGAGTCACATTCAGCTCAACGGCATCAGTTGGTAAACCCAGGTTGCCTTAGGATATTTGAAGGTAAAAGTCACCCTTTTCCAAACCTCTAGATGGCATAGTACCCTTGGTTTTACCACCAACTGAAAATGAAATGTAAAAGTATGAAATCTAGTAACAAAGGAAAAGGAATGTGAGGTGATATTTAGAAGACCTATTCAATCTTTAGCTCCGCAGATCCCAATGGCAACAGATTTCTTCGCCATTGCTCTAAGAGTTTCTTCATGCTATATCCAATGTAATATTTGAGTTCTAAAAAGCCAGAATGTCATTAAATAGAATGACATTTGACATTGCCTTGAGCTGCCCTTGTGAAAAAAATGTGATTATTAGCCCAGGGAATTGGGCAAACCTGTATAGTCTAGTGAGGTTAAAAACCAGCCATATCTTCCTTTACATTTGCTTTTTTCAGTGGCACCAGGGAAAATCAGTGATGGGCGCAAATGAACCAGGCCTCCATCTTTTCAGTCAGAACTATTAAACACTGTTTAGGATGTTTTAATTCTGAAACAGGAAAGCCATCTCACCTTTCCAAACGTGAGGAATGGAAAATAGAAGACTGGCTCTGCCTCGGTTTTTAACGGCAGCATGAAGCTGGACAAAAGTCACCCTTTAACTGACAAGAAAGGTGACCTGAATATTGTTTATATCCTTATTCCAAAATCAGTAAGGGACTTGTGTGGAAATAAGCACCCAGGGTATGTGTGTATGTTCACAGCCAAACACAATTCTCTGCCCACAGAGCTCAGCTCTCTTCACTCATCAGACGTCTCCCAAACCACCTGTCACTACTTGGAATGTCATGTTAATGTTTTATGGTCAAACCACCTTTCTTGCTTCCAGAAATGGCAACGCCACGTGAATAATTTACAGTGCTGTGTTTCTGCTCTACTTTCCCCCTCCAAGCTGCTTTAGACAGCAACAAACGGTGGGGTTCTAATGGGATGCTGGTGATTTGTTTGCTTGCACACTTTGCCCAGTGTTTTGCTGAAGGAATGAATTTAAAAAAATGTTCCCAAACGAAAAGAAATAGATGAGGGCAAAGAGTTGTAGTAGGTCTATGAGTTTAGTTTCCATCAGGTGCAGGAAGGTTTAAATATAGAGAGGCCTCCAGCAGAAAATGCTTTCTCTAAGGTTCTCACAGCTTCTGCTGCAAATTGCCAATGCCCAGCTGCCTCTGAGATCAGATTTGCCCTTTTGGCCAAACACGAAGCTTAAACAATACCTTTTTTCTGCTCACTTTTGCATTCTTACATCATTCCACCATGTTGCAATAAAGGAGGTAGTTTGCAAGAAGTGATTACACCTCTGTCCATAAAAAATCTTTTGCTAGTGCATCTTCATACTATCCCATTTCTCTTGGCAGCTGCACTGTTGTCCATATAGGCCCATGCAAACTCTTCAAAAATGCTGCTACCCATTATTGCTATCAGAATAATGGAGTTTGAAGGGACCTTGGAAGCCTTATAGTCCAAGCCCGTGCTTAGGCAGGAAGCTCTATACTATTTCAGACAAATGATTGTCCAATCGCTTCTTAAAAACATCCATTGTTGGAGCATTCACAACTTCTGAAGGAAGGTTGTTCCATCCACACTGAAGTTACTACATCAAGTTATTCATCCCCATTGAAGTTGCTGCTATGTTTCCAGCAGCTGATCCTACATCTCACCATGTCTGGTGGAATGTCTGTCCTTCAAATTCTTTTTTAGTATCCAAAAAAAGCAAAAGATTGTCTCTCCTTACCTCTATTTGAGCCGACTGGGGCATTTTCCCATGCGCATGGAGCGTACGGCACCTGCACAATGCTCCACCGAGCAGCTGGAGCATCACGGGCGGTGAGTATGTGTGTGTGCACTGCGCATGTGCACGTGGTGGACGCCTGTCCCCGTTGTAGCATATCAGTTGCAACGGGATCCAGAACCCACCACTGATATACATACGTGTGTGTGTGTGTGTGTGTGTGTGTGTGTGTGTGTGTGTGTGTGTGTATACATCAGCTAGCCATACCCTTATTGGGATTTGAACCTGGGCTATATTACATACTAGGCAGACTTCTTAGCCATTAGGCCACAGGCTCTTATTCATAATCAGCGAAGCCAGGGTGAAAGGTATCTATTAGATTTTTTTTTACAACCCCCGGTATGCCCAAATATGGGAGGAAGATCACTACTTCCATTCTCTGTCCTTCGGCTCGTCACAAGAGACCATCCAGGCAGAAACCCAATATTTTTACTGTTGCCTTTTTGTTACATTTTGTTGTGTTTGTGCTGATAAATAAATAAAGGGAGACTAGTATAGATCTATTTCAAGCTATTTAGCTCTCATCAGTTAGCCATACCCTTACTGGGATTTGAACCTGGGCAATATTACATACTAGGCAGACTTCTTAGCCATTAGGCCACAGGCTCTTATCCGTTATCAGCAAAGCCAGGGTGAAAGGTATCTATTAGATTGTTTTTTTTAAAAAAAATCTAATATTTATATATATATATATATATATATATATATATATATATATATATATATATATGTATGTATGTATGTATGTATGTATGTATGTATGTATGTATGTATGTATGTATGTATGTATATACACACATACATACACACATACATCTATATGCACACATCTATATACATACATGCATACACACACACACACAAACATACTTATAGATATAGATATAGATATACATAATCTCAGACCATTTAGAATACAGCAGAAGCATCTGCAGCCAAGCAAGGCACCTCCATTTTAAGTATTTTGTTATAGGAAGTCCTCGATTTATAACTGTTTGCTTACCCATAGTTCAAAGTTAAGGCAACCACAGAAAAAGTGACATGATCTGCACTCACACTTACAATGATGGCACAGACTTCTATAGGCATGTAATTATTATAAAGGCACTTGGCAACTGGCTCACATATATGACCTGTTGCAGTATCTTGTAATCTTGTGATCACAATTTGTAATCTTTTATGCTGATTTCCAGAATTGGAATGGTGGCCTAGTGGTGAAAATACTCACCTCCTACTTGGAAGGTTGAGAGTTTGATCCTAGTTTCTCTCCTAGAATGCAAAAAAAAAAATTGCTGTGAACTCTGTGTGGTGTCAGGAAGGGCATCAGGCCAGTAAATGCTCAGCTCCATCCAGTCGTCCTGACTCTGCTCCAAATGTAGGGCTTAAAGGATTGTAAAAAGGGAATTTGTTATGCCGATTTCCAGAAGACCCATTGGGGAAGCTAGATTCACTTTACAACCAACAATTCACTGAACAGCTGGCTTAAGATTGTTTTAAAATTGGGTCTGATTTGAACTTGCAATCACAACAACCTACTTCAGAAATCCCAGACCCCTTAAGTCAAAGACTACCCTTGATACGACAACCACTTAATCTGATAGATACATTAGCACTGCAACTTTGGCCATTATAGCTGGCCACTGAGGAAACTGCAATGTCAACACATCTATAGCACAGTGAGGCTTACTGCTTAAGGAAATAATGACTGCATGTGACACAAAATACCTCTGGAGAGAGAACCTGAAAACTTTTCTAAATTCAGGAAAGGAAAACATCAATAGCCAGTGGAAGGAAAGGTTTTAATATATGTTTTTTTTCAGTGGGGAGAAATGCATTTCTAATCACAGGGTATAACTACACACCGCAATTCTGGGGCTGCAGTTTAATTTTACTCATAAAATATAAAAAACAATAAAGTATAGAGGTCAACACTGCTTAGCTTTAGGAAATATTATCATTAGGTTTTAGACCCCAGTCATAAGTTAACTCAAAATCAATATTTGATGCTTGCACTTTATTTAAATTACCACACTGAAAGGTGTATTAAAATTTTAATGTTTTTTTTTTCCTTAAAAATCCTCGGCTTCTCATATAAAGCCAAGAAAGGGCCAAGCAATAAACAATTTATATTTCTTTAACACATTTTTTTCCAATTCCATTGTGCCCTGTGGGTTTCTATTTCATAGCCTAGCAGATTACTTAAGATATCTCTCATTTTCCATTCTTTGTAGAATTTATAAGGTTTAGTGGTCTTGAATTAGATCCAAATTGTGTGCTTGCAACTAGTTACCCTTGATGGGAAGCATTTTCCCTACTGCTTTAGAAGCCACATCCAGCCATTCCTATGGGACATTGTCATTCAGACACAACTAAACATCTGGATGTAGGTTACAATTACATATCAGGTTGCAGTTGCCTTTTCTGCTGACTTTTGGACAAAAGGTTCTACCAGGGTTTGTTTGTTTGTGTGTGTGTGTGTGTGTGTGTGTGTGTGTGTTATTTGTAATTTTCCTTTGACATCCATACATATTTTGAAGACAGTGTATTGCCTGGGTCAATATATTTTTTACACAATATTACCAATAATAAGACAATTAGGTACACATAATCCTAGTCTTCTGACCTTAATCTGCACATTGTATTTATCAAATTCAATAAGACTTCTCCATGCAGTATGTTTGTTAAATAACTAGTATTCTAATATTTTAGAAATTACTCAATATTCCATCATAAATCTAATATCCCAACAGCCATAAGACCAATCATTAACCAATTTTAATCAAAGTGAGTTTATATCTCAAAACCCCTAAAATTATCAGTTTCAATATATTTTTACACATTGATGATGATGATGATGATGATGATGATGATGATGATGATGGTAGTAGTAGTAGTAGTAGTAGTAGTAGTAGTAGTAGTTGTTGTTGTTGTTGTTGTTGTTGTTGTTGTAGTATGGGAACTATCAAGAAAGAAACAGAAGGTTCAATACTGGCTGCTCAAGAACAAGTACTACAAAATTCTAAATTTACCTGACTTGAACATTCCTACTTGGAACAGCTTATATCCTCCGACGTTACCTTAACAGTTCCTAGGTCCTTGGTTAAGACTCAAGCTGTTGAGCTACCAACCAGCCCCAAAGGCTGTGAATCTCACCAAAGATTAACCACAGAATAATAATAATAATAATAATAACAACAACAACAACAACAACAACAACAACAATAATCATTTACCATCACTAAAAACTGTGCCTAAGAAAATTTTGGCCCCTATCATGAAAATGGTTGCAGTGTTTTCAACAATTGAATCGGGATCCATCTTGGAAACGAACCAGTTAATGTACAGCGCAGCTGTAATAATCGCTAATGAACTAGGCATTAAAATCAAAGTACCTAGCCACACAACAGAAAAAGCATCAAAGCCAAAGTGGAAAATCCGATTAGAACAAAAAGTCAAAAAATTAAGAGCAGATGCTAATAACTTAAAGAACATGCATGAGCAACGGCTTAAAAACAACAAAATCTTAGATCGGCTAATCAGAAGATATAGATTGGATACAAGAAATATCAATGAAGCTGTAGAGATTGTAAAACAGCAGATAACAGCAACAGCTAGAAAAATTGAAAGATATGAGGCACGAATCATCCAATATAAACAAAATCAGCAATTTCAATCAGACCAATGGCGTTTTTATCAAAGTCTTAATGTGAATGGTGACACCAAAAGTGAAAAACCAGAAAAGCAGGCCACAGTTGAATTCTAGAAAGAATTGTGGGAAAATGCAAAGGACTACAATAAGGAAGCAAAGTGGATACATGACTTTGAGAAAAGCATTGGCAACAAACAAATGCAAGTATTAGAAATAACAACTGAGATGGTCAAAAATCGAGTAAAAAAGGTAAAGAATTGGACATCACCTGGAAAGGACCAATTACATGGTTTCTGGCTCAAATATCTGATCAGTTTACATGCAATATTGGCAAAATCACTGCATGTGAGGGAATTGAAATGCCCAATGGCCAACTAATTAAATGCAATGAAAATGAATCCTACAAATACTTAGGCATTCTGCAGGTGGATAACATCAAGCATGGACAAGTAAAAACTATTGTCAGACGAGAGTACACCAAGAGAGTTAGGAAAATTTCGAAATCTAAATTGAATGGTGGAAATACAATCAAGGGTATAAATACCTGGGCAATACCAGTTATAAGATACACAGCTGGTATAGTTAACTGGACGCAAACTGATTTGGACATTTTGGACCGAAAAACCAGGAAACTAATGACAATGCACTACAGTTTACATCCACGTGGTGATACTGATAGACTGTATCTGCCCCAAAAATCAGGTGGCAGAGGATTATTACAAGTGAAGCAAACAGTTGAAGAAGAAAAACATGCACTGGCTGATTATTTAAAAGAAAGACAAGAACATTTATTAATCGAAGTAAAGAACAAAAATCTACTGAAGGCCCAACAGATGAAACAAGAATACAGAAAACATGTGATAAAATCAAGAATGGAGAGTTGGCAGAACAAAGCACTGCATGGCAAATTTCTGGAAAAAATAAAAGATAAAGTGGACAGTGAACAAACTTGGTTATGGTTAACAACAGGTACATTAAAGAAAGAAACAGAGTCACTAATCCTGGCTGTGCAAGAATAAGCTATCCGCACAAATTCCATTAAGGCCAAAATCGAAAAATCCTCTGATGATGCCAAATGCAGACTTTGCAAAGAAGCTGATGAAACTGTTGATCACATACTCAGCTGCTGTAAAAAAATCATGCAGACTGATTATAAATTGCGGCACAATTCAGTAGCACAAATGATCCACTGGAATTTGTGCAAAAATTATTAAAACAACAACAAATTGGTGGGAACATCAGCCTGAAAAAGTCACCAAAAATCAGATGGTCAAGATCTTATGGGATTTTTGTATACAAATGGACAAAATACTGGTGCATAATACACCAGACATCACACTGGTTGAGAAAAATAAGGTTACAATCATAGACATCGCAATACCAGGTGATAGCAGGATTGATGAGAAGGAACATGAAAAAATCGTGAAATACCAGGATTTAAAAATCAGAATTCAATGATTATGGCACAAACCAGCAGTAGTAATTCCAATGGTAATCGGCACACTGGGTGCTATTCCAAAAGCACTGGAATTACATTTAAAACAGTTAAACATTGACAAAATCACCATCAGTCAAATGCAAAAAGCTGCACTGCTTGGATCCGCACGCATATTACGAATATACATTACAATGTCCTAGGCCCCTGGGTGGGGCCCGACTAGTAATTAATGCCAAATCCGGTGAAACAACTGGCTGCTGTGATACAATTGTAATAACTGGCCGCTCTGATACAATTGTTGCGATAATAATGATGATGATGATGATGATGATGATGATGATGATAATAATAATGATAACAATGATAACATTGATAACAATGATAACAATGATAATGATAATAATGATAATAATGGTAATAATGATAATAATGATAATAATGATAAAAATGATAATAATGATAATGATAATAATGATAATAATGATAATAATGATAATAATGATAATAATGATAATAATGATAATAATGATAATAATGATAATAATGATAATAATGATAATAATGATAATAATGATAATAATGATAATAATGATAATAATGATAATAATGATAATAATGATAATAATGATACAGTTAGGCTACCACATCACAGTTTTTCACCTTCTAACCTTAATTTGCTTATGATTAT
Organism: Thamnophis sirtalis; assembly: GCF_051295495.1. Taxonomy (NCBI): domain Eukaryota; kingdom Metazoa; phylum Chordata; class Lepidosauria; order Squamata; family Natricidae; genus Thamnophis; species Thamnophis sirtalis. The sequence goes on along the minus strand of NW_028261386.1, from coordinate 102,806,407 downwards.
AGTAAATTCTATTATCAATCTATGTATGTTCTACTGTTTTTCCAATTTGTATTTTCTACTTCTTTTAATTTCCAATACATTCACTATATTGAGAGGTGTTTTATCTCTATCCATCATCTCTTACTCTTTTTGAGACTTCATCATTTATTGACTTTTTGATCCCTCTTTTATATTTCTCTCTTGGGATCTTATTTCTCTTTCTACCATTTTTATGTCAACTAAATATTCCCTCTGGCTTACACTTTGTCTCCTTCTGCCGCATCATTTGAGCACCCATCCATTGTCCTTTCATTATTTTCGGGAGACTTCCCTTTCCTTCCATGTTCTATTGTAAACTCTTAAAGAATTATCTATTTGATTCATACTTATTATTCTTGTCCCTTCCAATGTCTTCATCTTCTTGCAATTTGTTTTGTCTCCTCCCACATTCCCTCTGGTTTCTCATCTGTTTTCTGAGTATTAGGTTCATCTCCCCCCACTTTGTTGAGGGTCTTCAACACTCATTCTCTTTCAACAATCCCATTATCTCCTTATGATTCCTTGTCACAGTTTCATATAAACTTTTAAGCATCGATAACATTTCTTCATATACCTCTGTTGTTCCCTGTTGAGTCATTTTGCAATAATTTACTATATTAAAATTTACTCTGTACACTCCTGGGGCTCCAATGTCCCAATATCTGAAAACTCCAAAATTGCTAAAATTTAATCAATCCCAGAATTGTATCTCCAAGTCCCCTAAGTTTATGGTCCTTAAAAGTTATTTGGTGATTTACAATCTTTGTAATTTTCCAATTTGTTTCTTCCCAATTGTCCAAATTTTAAAGTCTTATTTAGTTTATTTAGTTTCTTTGTAAGGTTTTTTTTTTTAAAAAAAACCAAACTTTAGCCCAAACAAGCCTTGTCCCTTGCATTTTGGTATTCTTTTTATAAGGATGTTGGATAAGTCGAAGTAGTCTTCAACTTATGATCGCAATCAAGCCCAATATTTATGTTGCAAAGTGAGACATTTATTAAGTGAGGTTTTGTCCCAATTAACCACTTTTCTTGCCACCTTTATTAGATGAATCACTGCGGTTGTTAAATTAGTAACATGGTTGTTAATCTTCCCCTTTTGACTTTGTTTGTGAAAAGTTTTCAAAAGGGGATCACATGACCTTGGATCACTGCAACCGTCATAAATATGAGTCATTTGTTGAGCATATGAATCTAAATCACATGATCATAGGGATGCTGCAATGGTCATAAGTGTGAAAAATAGTCATGTCACTTTTATCAGTGCCCTTGTAATGTTAAAAGTGAACTGTTGTAAATTGAGGACTACCTGTATTACAGTAGTTTTTTGAGGGGCTGGTCTTGAGCTGAGTTTGAATTGGAATTGGAATTGGAATTGGAATTGGAATTGGAATTGGAACTGGAACTGGAACTGGAACTGGAATGGAATGGAATGGAATTGGGTTGGATTGAATTGAATTTGGCCAGATATGATTACACACACAAGGAATTTGTCTCCACAACAGAAGCACTCAGTGTGTATGCACAGCAACTGAATCATCTGCAGCAGCAGTCGAGATAGCACAGTGGTTAAAGTGCAGTACTGCAGGCTACTTCAGCTGACTGCTAGCTGCAGTTCGGCAGTTCAAATCTCACCAGCTCAAGGTCGACTCAGCCTTCCATGGTGGGCAAAATGAGGGCCCAGATTGTTGGGGGCAATATGCCGACTCTGTAAACTGCTTAGGGAGGGCTGAAAAAGCACTATGAAGTGGTATATAAGTCTAAGTGCTATGGCTATTGCTATCATCATTTTCATCATCCCAATAAAAAGTATAAGTATAATCTTTATTGTCTTTGTACTTAAATACAACAAAATTGGTTGTATTTAAAAGGAAGATAATAAGAAGGATAAATAATAATACTACAACCACAATTAATGAGTAAATATGCGTAGACATTATATCAGGAGTGTCAAACTCAATTTCATTGAGGGCTGTATCAGGATTGTATTTGACCTTGGGGGGCCAGGGGGGCATGGCTGGGGAGGGGGCATGACCAGCTTGACGTCATTCATCAAGGTTCTGCTTTCAGCTGTGATGGCCTCCTGCCGCTCTCTGCCAGCAAAAACAGAGCCAGGGAGGCTGCATATAGCTCTCCTAAGGTCTGTTTTCCCTGGCAAAGGCACTGCAGGCTGGTCCTTCATCGTTTTCAGGGTGGCCCCATGAGTCAGATCTAAGTAACCCTTAGATTACTTGAGTTTAATACCCCCACATTAGACAATTGAAGCAGGTTTAGAAACTGTAGTTGGAATGGCGAGTGTCATCTCCAAAATTAGGGCTATGCAATCCTTCATATTCAAGGCAAAACTTTAAGCTTTGGCATATGCAGTGGCTGCATTAACCACACATTCAGGAATTAACAGCAGAGGCCTCACAGTTGTTTTATTGTAGTCTAGAAAACAGTCACAGATACAAAGAATCTCTGCCTACTGTGCAGTGACCTCCATGGGGAGGGAGTGTCACAATGTATTGTTGCCCCACTGTGATGAAATCTCTCATCCATTGGAATGTCTCTTGTAATACTGTATGTATGCACGAAAGGAGTGTAGTTTGCACTGGAACAGAAGAACACTGTTTTCGTAGTTTGATAAAATTACCACATCTCACAGATACTATCTGTACAGAATGCAGAAATCAAGGCATTGTGAGTGTGTGTGTGTGTGTGTGTGTGTGTGTGCTTGAACATGCTTTTTCCAGCTTTAAAATTGGATCACACCCATTCAGTTTTTATATAATAGTTCTCAATGGCCTGAGTAGCACTACTCACCAACTTCAACCTTTGTACAAAATGCTGACAGGTAATTACCGGAGTTGAAGTCTGATATAACTAAAGAACATTGGTTTGGGAAATGCTGGTCCATTGTGCCTCAGTTACATGGGTTGATTATTAGTCTCTGGACTTACCATCAGCCACTTTGCTTACTGAAGCAAAGAATAATTGTGATTATTTATTTTTTATTTATTTCAGCTGTAGTGGCACAGTGGTTAGAATGCAGTATTGCAGGCTAATTCTGCCGACTGCCAGCAGTTCGATCGTGCCCGACTCAAGGTTGACCCAGCCTTCCATCCAGAGGTGGGTTCCTACCGGTTTGGACCAGTTCAGCCAAGTAGGTAGTAACTCGGCTAGCCAAGCCACCAAACTGGTTCTATCAGCGGCACTGTAGGCGCTCCATCTTGTTTTTTACTTGCCATACATGCGCAAATAGCACGCATCAAGCGTGCACATGCCCAAACAAGTCCCTGAGTGCACCAGCAGTAGAAGAAGCCAAACCTTCCAAGGTTGGTAAAATGAGGACTCAAATTGTTGGTGGCGATATGCAGACTCTGTAAACTACTTAGAGAGAGCTGTAAAGCACTGTGAAGTGGTATATAAGTCTAATGCTATTGCTCTTTTGAACCAATAGATGGGCACCTTTACTTTTTGTTGTCCTTCTTCCCTTCTGAGCCTCACAATAACTACACATCTAGGTTCTTGAAAAAGGACTTGCAAAAACTGTTGGGAGCAATATTCTGACATTTGTAAACAGCTTAGAGAGGGCTGTAAAACACTATGAAGCATTATATAAGTCTAAGTGCTATTGCTATTATTTATCTGTGTAGCACATTTACACCACCATATTTCATAGGACTCTAACCGGCTTTACAGATCTGTGAAACCAAAAAAAACACCTGTCTTTGACAGCATAACAAATAACAATAATAAAGCTTTTAAAATATATCAAAAATCATATCTCAGATCCCAAATGCCCTTTGAAAGAACTCCATTTTCACCTGCCTCCCGAGGCAGAAAAAGTTAGCCATAGCCTCAGCTCCAGGGGAAGGTTATTCCAGAGGAAAAGCAGCATAACTCAACCTCAGTCTCCTGTATACCTCAAAAAATAGAGAACCAGCAACTGCTTCTCCCAGAAAAACTGAATGTAACATGGCATAGATTTTATGCCATTTAACACCCGTCTCAAGGAAGAGTAAACAAGAATAACAACACTTAGATACAAAATATTGTCAGAATAAAGAACAGGACTCTTAATTTTCTTTGCACCTCTGCCTCTCACTTCTGCACAAACCTGTCACTTCCCCAATCATTTGCATCTGGCCTGACCTTGCCAAATATCTAATTATACATCAACATGATTGTAATGCATAGGAGTTGTTACATATTTTCCTTTGAAAATTGAATAGCAGGTAAATTTCAACTGGAACTTCATCTACATTACCCATTTTGCTTGTGATTTGATTTTTATATCATATAATTTTGAATTGGAGAGGAAATGCAGGTCACTGAGTCTTACTCCTTGTTCCTTGCAGGAATACAAATTAAATCAAGACAGATTGTTTAGCTTCTTGTTGAGCCCATCTAGTGAACCTATCCAGTGAAGGCTTCTGATAAAGTTTGTTTGTTTGCTTTTGAGGAGGTATGCTTCAAATCAGTTTTGGACTGAACAAGTCCCTGAATGTTCCCTAAAAAATTTTTTTGGGAAGTATGTTACCATTGCATGCTTCCTAGGGCTGAATTCAGGGGTGGGCTTCAATTTTTTTTGCAAGAGGCTCTCTGCCCGGTTGCTGGGTGGGTGTGGGCATGGCCATGGTGGCCGTGGCCTAGTCAGCCTCCTGTGCAATGGTGGTGGTGGTGGGTGTTTTTGCCCTCTCTGGACTCCAGAGGGTTTCCTCGAGCCTCTGGGGGGGTGAAAACTGCTTCCCCAGGCTCTGGAGGCCAGAAACAGGAACGTTTCCAGCCTTCCTGATCTTCTGGTAGGCCTGTTTTTCACCCTCCCAGAGCCTCCTTAGGCGCCCTGCACTTACCTGCATCCAAAATGGGCTGCGTGGGGACTCCTGGTGGGGTTGGGTGAAGTGGGCAGGGCCAGCCAGGAGTGAGATTTGGGGGTTTTCTTAACTGCACAGAATCTTAGTTAGAGGTTCTCCCAAACCCCTGTGAACCCCAAGCAGCCCACATCTTGCTGAATTGGTCCATGGTCATTCAGCTGATGCCTAAAATGGAATAGGAACTCATAGATGCCTAGGCTTCTAGCTTGGTATCTTAATCATTCCACCAAATTGACTCTCTGTACAATCTGAGATACTTGGAATACAACAATTATCAGAATGCATTGTTTCTATGTACCAACTACTATTGGTCTGAAAGATATAACAAGCTATTTCCTGAATTCTTTGTTTTTATCCAAATTAGTCTTTCTTCAGAAAAGTCGTCTGCATTCAACTATTATATTCAAGGTTTATGGAGATTCTCAGTCATCCAGGTTATGGTAGTCCCAAAGGTGCTTTTTCAAAAGGGAACTGGACTTTCTTGAGGTTGATTTTTTTTTTGAAGACATTTTGTTTCTCATCCAAGAAGTTTCTTCAGCTCTATTATGTTCAACTGTGACTACTACTTCCACCATTCTTAGTAAGGGACCAATGATTCCTTCATCTCTTTCTCCTCCTAGCCTATGATCTTATGCATGGCAAGATGTGGGGTCCATTTTTCTCAGTCAGCAGGGGATATGTGGTGGCAAGTCTCTCTCTCTCTCTCTCTCTCTTTCTCTCTCTCTCTCTCTCTCACTCTCTCTTTCTCTCTCTCTTTCTCTCTTCCTCCCCTCTTCCCTCCCTCTCCCCTCTCTCAGAAAAGTCAGTTCTAACCAAAATAGAACTAATGCTGCAGTGGAACGGTATCTCCGTTGTTATGTGCATTACCATTACTTGTAAATACTTTACAGTATTTAGTAGTTTGGAAGGGATAGCCATTTACAGAAGCATCGTGGGTGAGGTCATCTGAGGTGCATGCACCATGCCTGATCACCTGGTTCCATCATCGATACCCTGATAAACTTATAGAGGATACTGCTAATAGCGTTTTTTGCCTTCCAGAATCCTCTCCACTGGTAGGGGGGGGGGCGGCATGTCAGCCTTCAGGCTGCCATCCGGGGGAACCTGTCCATCACCATGCCCACTCGGCCATGCTTACACGCCACTAACGCTGTCACATTGATGTTGCCTCTCTGATATCGATTGAGCCTGTAGCTGCATGTAACTCTTCTACTCGGGTGCAACTGCCTACTCTGATGTAACTCTTTTGCTCGGATTCGACTAACCAGGAAAGAGGCTGTGATGACACTGAGTGGGGGTGTGGCTGAGGTTGTGGGTCATGGTGATTGGTGATGGTGGGTAGGTGTCATCTGGGTGGAGTTGTGGGTGAGTTGGGTGGGGTAATGGTATATATATATGGATGCTGGTGTTAACTTGGTTAGAAGTGACTTGGATTTGATTATCTTGTCATTTAGTGCTGGTTATCACATGGTTTCTTAGATAGAGATAAAAGTTTTTCACCAAACAAACTGAATCTCTGTTTGTATGCAACGTGAACGTCGGAATGTGACATCTCCTTTCTCATTATCCTATCCAAGCAAGGCACTTGAGAGAGACACTTGCTTTCCTAAATCAACTGCCATTTTTCCAGATTCCTGTTTGCATTATATTTGACTTTTAACTTTCATTCTAAGTCAAGGAATAAAAGATCAGGCTGCCTTTTCAAAGATAACTTATATGGGATTTTTTTTTAAGAAAAGAAAAAAAAAAACACTTCACCTGCTTTTCAGAGAAATGTTTCTGTCTTTTCTCTTCTTCCCCGCCATCTTTTAAAGCCCAAACTTTGATTTATGTGATTGGATGGAACCTTTATACTTCTATGAACTTTCTGAACATGAAGATTCAACTGGAGCTCCTATTGGCTGGCTTTTTGGCCAATAGATTCCTGAGCTTGACACACATAAGGACAGGGCATTTTAGTTCTTGAACCCACAAGTACAAGGAATCAAGATGGCTTTAGCAATGCTAGTGTGAAGAACCCTTCAGAATGCATGCTTATATTTAGCCGCTACCCCTGTTTGTTTTGAGGGTTGCAGTTTTGTTGTTTTCTCTGAACTGATATATTTTCATGTTTTTCAGAGTCCTGTAAATTGATGGGGATAGAATAGAATAAAATAGAAGTCTTTATTGGCCAAGTGTGATTAGACACACAAGAAATTTGTCTTTGGTGTGTATGCTCTCAATGTACATAAAAAGACAATATACATTTGTCAAGAATCATAAGGTATAACACTTAATGATAGTCATAGGATACAAATAAACAATCAAGAAACAATATCAGTCATAGGATACAAATAAACAATCAAGAAACAATATCAGATAAATCGTAAGGATATAGGCAATAAAGTTACAATCCTGCAGTCATAAGTAGGAGGAGATGGGTGATAGGAACAATGAGAAGACTAATAGCAATAGTAATGCAGCCTTAGTGAAAGGTTTGACAGTGGTGAGGTAATTATTTGTTTAGCAGAGTGATGGCATTTGGGAAAAAATATTTTTTCTTGCAAGGCAAATACATCTTTTCACTCAATAATTAATGAATAAATAAACTCCAGCAAAACAACATATCACATCCATCCATCCATCCATCCTAGATATTTAGTCTCCACATATTGAAATATGTAGTGATTTATACCTTTTATATACATAACCTTAGGATGAAACCCAGAAATGGGCAGAGTGAGTCTTTAAAGCTTTCATAAGCAATGTTGAATCTGATGGTAATTGTACTGATTTGCTTAATTGCAAGTCTGGTATCTGCATCTGGATTTGCCTGGGTAGTCTATGAAAAAATGTTTTTATCTGCTACATTTTATATACAGTGTCATAACACTAGAAATCTATGTAAGCTCTCTAATGCGACTACTTTCAGGTTCACCATAAAATCTGCAAGCTATAACAGACCTATCAATAGGGTGCCTACAAAGGGTGTAAGTATATTTCCTTTAGTTATATTTGAAGGTATGTTAAGATGAAAATCTTTACCTCCATCTACTGGGGATTTTTAAAATTGTTTAAGAAATGTCAATGGTACTTCACATTATGTTTTGTATAATTGAATTAAAGGTAATGTTGAAGAATAAAACAACCAACTGCATTGTTATTCTTCTTTCTAGAGCAATTGTTCATATTATTAGGTTTTTGAGTGACACTTTATGTTGTTATGTTGAATCTATTAAAGGTACTTTATTTTAATGGAAAAACAAAATCAATGTCATTTGGTATTTTATGTTATTTTTATTTTATTTATGAGATTTAGAGCCTGCCCAAATTCAGAAGAAATCTAAGTGGCTTACATTAAAAAGATACATTTAAAAAAGCAATAAAAAGAAAAGTCTATGCGTCTAGACAAACCACACTCCCTAAAACATAAAACACAATCAGGCACAGCTCCAAAATTACATAACTCTAAGGTCTGGGGAAATTATTCTTTCCTGCTCTCTCAGTCCAAAAATGTTGCTATTGGGGAAGATAGAATAAAGATGGATACCCAGGTAAACCTTGAATTCTTCAAGAAAAAATATAACTCTAACCAAGCATTGAACCCAGTCTCAGTCAATCAGTTGCTCAGTTGCAAAATTATTTGGAAGATGACCACTTGCTCAAGTGACCTAATGCTATTCTTTCCACCTGCCATAAACATGCCCTTCAAGGTAAAATAGAAAAGTATGTTTCATTTGTTTCCAACAGTATGTCAAACATTTGGGGTAAAAACTAATAATTACATTTCAGCTTGTATATGAAATGGCAGGCCAGGGAAGTGGTATTGGCTCTAACATGTATCAGCTCAGATAAGTGTTTCCTCAACTTTGGCAACTTTAAGATGTATGGACTTCAATTCCCAAAAATCCCCAGCAAATCATATTGTTAGAATTTCTTAAATTGAAATGTTGGCTGTTTGATTAGCCATTAACCAAACAATCCTTCTCAAACTTTTCAAAATCACTTATGATTTTTACATTGTGAATCATTTCCTACTATCTACCAGTTCACTGCTTAAGAGTCAACATCAGTTTTTAATAACTTAAAAAGCAGTGTTTGCAGCATGTCTTCCTGAAGGACTCTATTTTGTTTTCTCCAGTCCTAGTTTTAGCTTTATGTTTTTGAATCCATTAGTAATCCATTAAAGAGCGTGTCCTCTTGTTCCATGACTGATGCATTTACTCAGGAGCTTTTAATGAGGGATTTTGCCAAAGGCTTTTTGAAAATTCCAAGTAGAGAAGATCACATGAGCATCTCCTTTCACACTCCTGCATGATACGCTCAAAGTTGGTTAATAAGACAGGATTTGTCTATGGAAACTCTATGCAGATTTTCCTTTAACAAGACCTGTACTATTATTTTTTTCCTTTTGATTATTGTTTGCAACAATTAATAGGAAACATTCATAAAGCTCATGGATACATTGGCCCTTTTCTTAGTTTGGCTATTTACCAGCCTGCCATGGATGAGAGACACAGGTGTTTGTTATTTTTAGAAATTTTCCTACATTTGGAAGCTGCATTTCATGGAAGCTAAGAAAGCCTACCTCTACCCTCAAAAGAGAAGTGATGAATCAGATTTGATGTGAGAAAGTATTCCAGCCTTTTCAGTGCTTCTCCAAGAAATGCTGACAGACTGTTAGAACAAAACATCTTGAAAAGGTTTGAAACTGGCCTCGTGCATGCTTCTGCATGTACTGTTCTACATGCACTGTTCTACAAATTGAACAGATATCTTTGGGGGTCTCCTATAATCCTCCCACAATACTGTATCTTTAGAAGTCCACTACATTAGCATTAGCAGCATTGTGGACAAAACAAAAGAGGGAACACACAAATGTATGCCCTTTTATTCATTTATCCAGCCCTTCCCAAGGACCTGGGTTAGGCAGCTGTTGTTGTTTGGTGGAGATGAAGGTATTTTTACATGATGGAAGCTGTTCTGAATAAAGCTGCATTGTGCAATTGACTGGTGGAGATTTTGTCAATTGCACCCAAGGTGCCTATCACAATTGGTATCATCTTTGGGATTTTTTGCCAGTTTTTCTACTTCTATTTGCAAATCTCTGTATTTTGTTTCCCCCCTCCTCTCCCCAGTTCTTTCTCTTTTATTCTGCTGCCTCCCAGTATTACAAAGTCCACTATACAGACTATTTTTTCTTATCAAGAGTTGTTAAGTCTGGCAGGTTGTGTGGACAGTGCATTGTCACACTAATATTCCAGATGTCAACTTCAAACCTGGCTGCAGCCATCTCCCTATTCTCAGTTACCACACAGGGGGGAAGCGGGGAGGGGTTGGAATGCATTATTAGACATAACAAAGAAGTTTCTCATGAGAACCAAGGTCATCTCCAGTGGTAACAGATAAGATTGGGAAAGGAGTGCCGGAAGAGCCTGCCAATTACCTCAATTGTCCAACATGACCTGTGACATTTGGGGATGGGGTTATTTCCTAGTTTAATTATACTGAACCCATGGGAAAGATTTAGATTTGGTTTTCCATTGAAGCTGTGCCGATATGATGTACTCGTTAAAAAAGACCTTTGAGAAGGAGCCAAGTCTCAGGATTCTGATTTGCTGGAGTTCGTTAGTCAGAGCCTTGGCATCAGATTTATTCAGGGGTGGGATTCAGCCAGTTCAGGCAAACCGGTAGCTCTGACGATCAGCTGGAAGTGAACTGGTTCGCTCTGATGATCAGGTGGGCCCACCCACCTGCCCCTGCACTTTACTTACCTATATCCTCTCAGCTGATTTGCGTGGCAGAGCAGATTGCCATGCTTCAGCTGTGTTACTCCCCAGAAGTAATGTGGAAGGTAAGTTTTGTTAAAACTGTGCATGTGCGTAGAGCGCCGTCAGGCGCAGGCACACACAGAGTTTGTGTGTATGCGCGCAAAACACGTGATCACCGAAACAGTTGTTAAACCATCAGGATCCCACCAATGGATTTATTGCTATTACTTTGGATCTCTTACATCTTACCTTACTTCAGTGGTTCCCAAACTTGGCAACTTTAAGCTCTGCTGGCTGGAGAATTCTGGGAGTTGAAGTCCACAAGTCTTAAAGTTGCCAAGTTTGGGAACCACTGCCTTACTTCAACTTTATTTCTTAATGAAATGTTAATGTAGTTTCATTTTACTTTCTTTATTAAGCTAGCTGAGTGACTAACCTAAATGTTATGGATAACTTAAATACTGGGTATGTTTTAGCTACTTGAGATAATTTGCAACAACAAAAAAAAACTATTTATTTATTTATTTGTTTGTTTGTTTGTTTGTCTTGTATGCCGCCCACTCCCGAAGGACTCCATACTCAAACATTCTGTGTTGTGAGTTTCATAGGGTATTTGAGAACAGATCATTGTAATGGATATTAGCCATTATTTATTAGGTGTATGCATCAATACTAGACTATTCTCTTTAATTCATTATGGTATATATTGGATGGGTTATTTGTGGACTGTGGACTTTGCTTTCACAGCAAAGAAGGGAAGAATTTTCTTTAGAAGCATTAGGAACTGCAGTAAACTGCATGTTTACTTTGTGTTGTAGTAGTTTTGACTTGTGATTGATCCTCTACTTGTGACCAAAATCATTTCCATCATCTCTGGCCAGTTCTATTGCCAATTAAGATTCTGTGTCCCAGGGTGCTGTATCAGACAGGGATTTATATTCTATGTGTGTAAAACAATAATGTTTTTTCTTTATATGGTAATGCTAAAATGTGCTTCAGGAGAACCATGGGAGGTCACAACATAAACCTTTGTTGTTTATGCATCCTATTATTTACTTGTTTATATTAATTAGCCACTGAACTACACTGGACTCATATGCTGAATAAATCCTCAGGAAATTGGAAGGAAGTTTCTGGGGAAACGAGCACATTCTTCACAATTTGCACACATGGAAGCAGGAAGGCTCCTGTCTAGACAGTCATATGATCTGTAAATATGAATGTGAAAGAACTGTATAAAATCAAGTTAAAAGTTAATTAAAGCTGAGCCAATGTATTTCAACTGCTTTTTCTATTCTTGCATAAATCAGACAAATGTAATTTGCCATTACAGGTATAAAATAGCAATGTGGAATTTTTGATGAAACCAAATCCATCAACCAATCTAGGAGTAGGGTTGAAATATACATTAACTGAGCACATGATGAAGTGAATTGCTCCTATATGTCCCTCTTTCTTCTCGTGCATCTCAAAGAAAAAGAAGACTACACCAGTAGAACCAAGTACATTAGAGGATTAGCTATATGAAAAACACATGCAGGTGTCCATTCACAACAGCAGTTAAAAGCAGTCACAGTGACATAATTTCTTTTCTTTCTAAGATTTGTTAGGTTTTAGTTTTGTAGATAGCAGCTGCAAGTTGGGTTTGTGGAATGCCCCTGCTCCCTCCTAGAAGAAGGAAATATTTTGAGGAATATTGAAAAGGCAAAATATTATATTTCTCCAAAGGGAGAAAAGGAGAAACATGTTTTTGGAGGAAGAAAGCAGCTCCCACTTTTTCTTAATAGCCCACAGCAGATGTCAGCACTTAAGAGATAAAAAGCTTATTGAAAGAAGGAGCCAACAATCAAGATGGATCTATTCATAGGCAAAGTAAATACTGCAAGCAGAAATCCATTAAAGGCAGGATATTTCGAAACTGCAGCAAAGTTTGACAACTAACAAAAGCAGGGTGATAGGATTAGAAGCAGCTCCTCACCCAAGATCCAACACAGGACAAAAGTCCTTAGCCACAATAGGAATTGCCCAACACCCTTTCAGAACATAGGGCGCTTCGTTGCATCTCCAGAGCAGTCCAAACTTCAAGTCACAGAAATCTTGGAACTGGTAAACAATATGCCAGAGGTTGACCAGATTAGCTCAGACAAACACCTAGGATTTGCATTTCCTCTTTTGCCTATAGAGCCAGCTATGACCCCATAGGAATCTGACAACAGCCAATAGAAGACTTGCACAGGAACAGGAAGTTCAAATGCAAAGTCCAAAGAAGTTATTTTTTTTAAAAAAAAAAACCACTCTCAACTCCATTTTACCAGCTGCACCAGAACCATAAACCCTGGTGGCTCTGTTCATCATTAAACCAACTTTCCAATCAGCCTCCATGTTTCCACTGTCTTTCTCCCAGTTTGGAACTGAACCAGATGGATATTTCTTCCAACAGGATCATACGCCTCATTAGGATTAAATCATAATGTGGGTTATTCAGTTATGCTTTAGCATGTTATACAGGGGTGGGTTCTGGCCGGGTTTACTGCCAGTTCACTTGTGCGTGCTGAATGTGGGTTGCACGCACATGTGCAGTTCAATTAAAATTGTTCTGCGCATGCACAGAACTTAAAAACAAGATGGTGGCACCGACTGTGCTGATGGCGCCGACTGGAAAACCAGTTCGGGGGCGTGGCAGGCCTGGGTCACTGCCGGTTCCAGCGACCCACGCCACCCTACCACTAACGGTTCAACTGAACAGGCCAAATCAGTAGGAACCCATTTTCAATCAGCCAAGGTTAAAGAAAACCCCATAGCTTAGAATGGTCAAAGAGCCAGGTCATTTTGTTGACAGCCTGGCCATTCAAATTCATTTAATGCTAGAAATTTAGCTTCATTCCAGGACCATTTGTGTAGGAAGTACAAAACTGAGAGAGGATATTTGGAGAAAAATCTGGAAAGCTTTTTTCTCTAATGGGAAATATATAATAAAAGTCTCATTTTGTTATATTTTTTTAGAAACGTCAACTCATCTTTAGATTTTTATTAGAATCCCTCTACCTCTCCTGCATCATTCATTCACCATCCATTACACAATTTTGTTGGTTAATGGTGCTTACATCTTTTCATTTACATATGTTCTAGCCTATCAAGGACAGAAACAAAGTGTTTTGTTTACTCCTGGAATAAAATATAGCACGAATACATGCAACAATTTATGTCAGTAAGGCTACATTTTTACAAGCAGTTCCTCACTGCCAAATAAATACATCTCTTTGATACAATATTGAGAATGGATGACAACTATTTTTTTCTTAGAATGGAGTAAATCTGAACATGCAGTTGCAGATAGTGGTATCTTTCCTTTGTCCCAGCTTCTGCCAGCCAAGCAGTTCGAAAGCGTATAACAATGCAAGTAGAAAAATGAACCACTTTGGTGGGAAGGTAACAGTGTTCCGTCCGCCTTTGATGTTTAGTCATGCCGACCACATGACCACGGAGATGTCTTCGGACAGCGTGGCTCTTTGGCTTAGAAACGGAGAGGAGCACTGCCCCCTAGAGTTGGGAATGACGGGGAACCTTATTGCAAAAAGAAATGTAACTAATTTGAGAGGAAGATTTCAGTCTATACTTTATTTTTACTGCAAGTGACTATTCTTTTTAACCATATCAAAGGATGATGCTTTCAAAATGCAAGTCTGATCATTGATAATATCTGCAGAAGTTAAACACGATCTCTTTGTGTAGTATGCTATGTGCAGTATAATATGCTTTCTTTTTTTGTGTGTCAAATAGTAGTTTCATGGTCACACTGGATTTACCGTTTATAGAAGATGATTTACCAAAGATAACTGGCATTGTGGTTCTCAATAAAACAAACTAAACGAATGCATAATGGAGAAAAAAAATAAGCTAGACGTCTAACCAAATAGTAAATCTATCTGGAGTTTTATTTAACATGCCAATGTTTTACATTAGATTCTTTCCACATTCTTAAAAGTACAATCGAACAACTTCAAGTATGCATTTCATAAAAGAATGAGTGGCCCCAATACAATCAGTACTGTGGTCCATGATCAGACAGATAAAAACAAAAATCCACATCAGAAAATTGCTTGACAGAATTATTTGAAATCTCTGCTTGGAAGCAGCTGATCTCTATTCAGAGCCTGTTAAAAGAAGTAGAGACTGGCACTCTATTGCGGTACGCAATAGTCTGGTTCTCATATATAACTGTGTAGTATTTGGTTGTTATAAAATTACAAAGGCTATATTTATGAACTAAAGCTCATCACTTGACTGCAAAACAGATACTGTTTGAAGAAGCCCATTATTTTGATAGATTGTGTTTCCCCAAAGTATATTCTCTCTCATTTTTTTCAAAAGTAAATATACATCTATTGCATGGGCGCAATCCCAACTTCTAATTCAGCGTGGCCAGAATTGTAGCTGTAGAATATGTATAGAAAAAAAGGGGGGGCGGAATACAGGTGACAAAAGTATTTTTATGGAGAGGCTCTCTGTAAGCACAATCACATGCTTTCATAAAAACAAATCAATGCGATTTAACAGATTACTTGTGGAATCTGGAGAATAACGCATAATCATTCTGAAGTATTAAAAGTAGTGTTGCAATGTCTTTTGTGAGGCAGTTGTTTATGATTTGTGTTCTTTACTATTTCTTGCTTAAATAATAAATAGAAGAATAACTTCATTGTGCAGCAGAGGGGGGGTGAGATCCTGTCTATTTCAGTTTTCTTAATCTTACAGTATAAATGACTGCCATCAAGACTGTGGCATAATGTCACAGATTTTAATAAACAGACATTCCTTGGCATTCGCCACTATTTTAAGATATCCATTTATCTGCTCTGAGGTTAGATTGATCTCACGGTTACTTTGGTGAAAATAGCAGCTTTTGTTTGATGTAGCATGTAATAGCCTAACAAATGCATTACTCTTACAGAAAAGGCTTTCTTTCTTCCAGTCCCATTGCAGAGAGTAGGCCCCTATGAGTATCTGTGTATGTATGTGTGTTGTATGTGTGTTTATATATAGATCTGTCTACACACACACACACACACACACACACACACACACACACTCACGTACACAGGTAGATTTATCTTCATTCTATAACATTGACTTGAAATGATTTTTTTAAAAAATTCCTAAAGGAAAGTTGTTTTTGAGCAGTAGCAAAATGTATTCATTCAATGTACAAAAGTATTTGCATCTGCATAAGATGTGGAATCCATGTCATAATAATCTTCCAATCTCCAATGCAACGTTTCAAAGGTTGGACGTTCTTTGGGTTCGACGTTCCAACACTGCAGCATAATGTTGTACAACTCTAGAGGACAATTAGCTGGTTGCGGCATTCTGTACCCTTGATCCAGTCTCTGGAGCACTTGAAAACCCATCAGACCTATGATGTAGTTTTAGAAGATTAGCAATTTATGCATAATAAACATGCTAACTTGAAATACATTGGGAAGACGAGGCATTCTCAAGGATGCATTATTTTGCACAAGACTCTCTGCTTTCTAGCATCTCTGCAAGTTAGTATCTTTAATGCAAGAAATAATTCTACCCATTTAAATTTAATTTTTAGTTTGGCAAATGGCTAAAAGCTCACACTGAGAGTTTGGGGCTTCCCAAAACAGGATCATATAATTGACTCGAGAGATATCGCTGTCTTTGCTGAAATGATAGAAATCTCTCCCTGTTTATTGTAAGGATGCCAAGAAAATTATCCAGAAGCTCCTGAAGTGATCAGTTTGCCGAATGGTAGAACCAGCATTGCTTCTATGAACCAAATATTTCTGGACTCAGACAGAGCATGACACTAATGTTTTCCTCTTACTGTATTTTTCAGAGTATAAGATGCACCTTTTTCCCTCAAAAAAGAGGCTGAAAATCTGGATGCATTATAAACACTGAATACAGCATTTTTGGCCTACTGAAACCCCTCCCCCTTTTCAAAAATGGATGTGCAGAGGGTTTGGGAGGCTTGCAAGGTGCTCCTGAAGATTGGGGAGGACCATTTTTGCTAATTTTTGCCCCCCCCCCGGCCCCCAAGACCCTCCCAAAGCTCTGCATGCCCCCTTTTTTTAAAACAAAACAATATAGTTCCAGTATCCTTACCTGACCTTTAAAGCCTTCAGCGCTTCCGCGCATGAGCATGGCACGTACAGCACCTGTGCGACGCTCCACCAAGCAACTGGAGCATCACGGAGGCTTAAGGAGGCATCGCTGGCAGGTACGATGCACTGCATGCACCACGCACGTGTGCGCATGCACTGCACACATCTATGTGGGTTACCTCTGGCCTGTTCCAACCGGTACGGTTGGAACGGGATCCAGAACCCACCACTGATTAACAACCATAGCAGAAGATATAAGGCAAGGCTTAGAACATGAATCATTTTAGGTGGTGGGATGACTCAACAACTGTCCCCACTAGTCAGGGGATTCCATAATGAAAATTGTGTTTATTTATATATCTATAGGGTATTTTGCTGATTAACAAAAAAGTAAATACAGTAAGTATAAAAATATATCAGATTCCAGATCTCACATGAGAAGGAAGGTATCCTGTAAAACCTGACTCAACTCAGTGGACCTATTTAGATGCTATCTCCTAGACATCTTATGGATCCTATTGTTCTCAGCAGGGTCTAGGGGAATTTTCTACAATTTAGTCAGCAGCTTTTGTTGGGTGCATAGATAATCTTTGGAATTCAGAGGCAACACAGGCATTTGCAGGATTGCTCTTGAGCCACCCTCCCCAGATGTCAATCAAAGGCTGTTCTTTGTAGAAGAAATGCTACAACAGATGATTTGAGTGACACTGTGCAAAACAAGGAGTGAATATTGTTATGTTTAAGTCAAGTTTGGAACCTACACCATAGCAATAAGACCAGTGAAGTTTTGCATGGGCAAGGGACAGAAAGAACATTGATTGTTATTAAAGATGACCTATTAAAGAAGGACCCCTCCTTCTTCTGTAATTCTCAGCAGATCCTGATACTAGCAAACATGCATCAGTCAGCCTCAAGATATAAATCAGATCAAGAAATGAACTCCACGTTAAGATGAAAACTATTTTATCTTAGATAACTAAAACCTGATAAATTCTCAAAGGTGTATAAAGTCGTTGAAATGTATGTTGGAAATGTAATCCTGAAGAAGGTGCTTTTTAATCATCTTTCGTGGACTTGTGATAAAACAAAGAAATATCGGGGCCAGAATCCATGTTACAATGCAGAAGATTGTTAAAATTGAAAACTGAAGCTTTTCTTTTAGGATTACTGGAAAAAGGATCTGGGGGTGGGGGGAATGGAACTTTGTGGTTGTATATGCTGACTGTGGTAAGAATTCTTTGTGCAATAGAGTTTGAATCTCAGAAAAGGCAATTTAATCCAGATTGCAAAAGATCTTGGGGAAAAATGCATCAAAGAAACTCTACTTCAGTTACCTCATTATAACTGAGGCTGGGGAATTACTATTAGAGTTTTCAAGGTTCTTCATTTGCCCCAGGCCAGTGTTAAGATACCTTCCTGAAATATGTGTTGTTCTTCTGTAGTATTTCCTTTCTGGCTACATGGAATTTGACAAACTGGTGCAGAAGGCAGGTGCTAATTTGCTGACGGATGAAAGCTAATACAGTGTAGCTTCTAAATTGTAGATGCTACATTGGTCCCCATAGGTTTTCAGGTCCAATCTTAGGTGCTAGTTGCTAGTTCACCTGCTCCACTAAAATCTGCCCAAATATGCTCACTTAGAGCACATTCATTCACCTCTCTTGTTTCAGGTATCAAGGGGACACAAAGACTAGCCTTCTCAGTTGCAGCCCCATGCTCTTTAATAGCTCATACCTGTAGTTGAGGCCAGACTCTCACCTATTTATCTTTCAGCAAAGGTATAAAACATTATTTTTCTCAAAAAAGAAATTGGCAGAGGATATCATATAAATGATAGCAGCAGTTTGGGGTAATAATAAACTATTTTAGCTGAAGATCTTGTTTACAGGTGTATGGTTTAATTATTTTAATGATGTAAGCTGCTTAGAAACTTTGGAAAAGGCAGCAGATAAATAGATGTAAAA
Organism: Thamnophis sirtalis; assembly: GCF_051295495.1. Classification (NCBI taxonomy): domain Eukaryota; kingdom Metazoa; phylum Chordata; class Lepidosauria; order Squamata; family Natricidae; genus Thamnophis; species Thamnophis sirtalis. The sequence goes on along the minus strand of NW_028261386.1, from coordinate 102,787,688 downwards.
TAAATCTGGCAAGATTTTAATTGTTTGAAATTAGTAGTGCTATTTAGTTTAGTAGATGGTACAACATTTATAATTGCTACATAGATTATCCAAGCGTTTCTATTCCATACGGAAAATTGTAAGGTTTTATTAAGCTTTCCTATCAGCTGAAGAAAAGTAACATCTCATTTTTTTTAAAAAAAGTTGAAAGCATGATTTTCAAACAAAGCACTCACCTGCATAGGGCATTTTTCCATAAGTGATTATTTCAAAAAGGAGTATTCCAAAAGACCAGACATCAGATTTAATGCTAAACCTATTAGAGCGAATTGCTTCAGGAGCTGTCCATTTCACTGGGAGCTTTGTTTCGTGTTTGGCTTCATAGACATTTTCATTTTCTACCTATTTTATGCAAACAAGAAACAATGTGATAAATCTCCAGATCTATCCAATTCCACTATTGTGACATTCAAATCAACTTAAAAGCGCTTTTTTCCCAACATTTACATAATCCCAATAATCATTACACTGAAACCTGCTTGTTGAATGATAGCTGATGTTCCGTGACGACCTGAACCAACCAGGTAGAACTTTTGTTCCTTAATTCCTAGCCCTTGTTTTGTCAAGCATCCATGCAACATCAATTTGGCCATGATTAATTGGGGCTTACTACTGTGAGTTCTGAATCTATCAGTGACAGCAGTGCAAGCTACCTATTGGCAGTAGGGCACGGGATTCATGTGAAGCCTTTAGCAAGACGAGAAGCTGACAGCAAGAACTAATGCATTCAGAATCTTTGTCCTGTGATTAATTATAGGGCCCAACAAAACACTGACTTCTATCATCATCCCTTAAACAGTTCCAGGATTTGAAAAGCAGATTCCAAGAACTGCAAATTAATATATTTGTTCATAGTGGCACCAATTAATTTAGGTGAAGTGAGCTGACATACTGTGAAGAATAAATGGAACATTATTTACTTATATATTTGATTTTTCCCCCCCTGAGATCATCCTGCTTCCTTTCTCACATGCATGCATATTGCTCTGAGTTTCAGAAGTAGTAATGCTATATATTCTTTTTTTTTCTTATCAGGCAATATAGATCACTATGAAGATCTCCGTATTAAAGTGTACCTTTTAAAATTATGACTGCATTTGTACATCATGTTAAGGTACATAGGTTGATCCTGATTTGGTCTCTCTACTTTCTAGGGTACATAAACATTTCACAGAAACAAGTGTGGTGCAAATATTCAACTTAAAATTTTAATGTGAAGGCAGTTTGATAGAATCCTTCCTCTGAATCCAATATTATAATGAAATATAGTGACATCATCAGATCAATCTAATGGGTAAAACCAAATCAGACCTCTCCAAATTTTAATTCAAAAAAGAAGCAAACCTACTTTTATACAAATCAGCTTAAAAGTATGAATCCATTCAATTGAAAATCCAGATTCATTTTACTTAAAAATGAATCAATTTGGAAGACTAAATTGAATCAATTTTTATCCTTGGGAAACTCCTGTGATTTGTTTGCCATGATCAAAACTCTGATTCTCCCCCCCCCCCAATTAAAATAAACATAATTGGAACCAGCTGTTCCAAATGTAACATGGAGACATTCACTTATAATAATAAGCTAAAGTTAAAAGTTATAAGTTAAAGTTGTTGATTCTTTGTAATCAAAATAAGACCAAAAAGATAAATAGGGGAGGGAGCAATTCCATCTTACGGTGTCCAAGGCAGCCTGGACAAATGTAAACATTATTTCGCTGAATATGTACCAGTATATCTTTATCTCTGAAAGGTCTCACTCAGATCGCATCATAAATGCTGCCAATGCTGCCGCTTGAACCTACAGTAATCCACCTACAGGTTTTCTGTAGTATATTGTCTTGATTTGCTGGTTCCAGACAGCACCTAATCCCAACAAGCCTGAAGCAAAAAGCCAATCTACGGAAATCAACTCACAACCTCATGCCCTTTCACAAGTCAGCATATCAGCAGGAGGTGCAGCAGATCAAGGAATGAGCAGTCAGTGCTCTAAAAGTGCACGCTAAACAATTCACAGAAGGAGTTTTTATTTAGCCATTGCTGCTGTCAGGAAAATCCAGCTAAGAGAAACTGAGCAAGGTAAAACACTACGTTTCATGGTAAATTAGAATTGTGTCTCACTGTGACTTCCAAACATAGCCTTTGTCTCTAGCTACAGCCAAACAGCTGGTTCCTATGCTAGAAACTCCACTACAATTATTATGGTTCTTTGTCCCCAAAATTAGTCACCCTGTATAGATGCTGCCTCTGCGTAAAGCAATTCCATTCTTAAATACCAAATTTGCAGATGCTGTATCATTTAGGGTGGTGTTTCTTAAAGTGTATCTGAGGACGATGGAAGGGAGGTTCCTCTAAGACAGTGATGGCTAACCCTTTTGGCACGCCGCACCCCCCGTGTATGCACGTACAACCCCAGTGTGTGCACCCCACCCTTACGCACATGTGTGACAGAGACCCCAAAATCAGATGGATGGCAGGAGGTGCATGCGCATGCACAGCAGAACTGAGCTGGACCAACAGCTCAGATGCCCATAGAGAGGGCTCTGCGTGCCACCTGTGGCACAGGTGCCATAGGTTCGCCATCATGGCTCTAAGATTTTCTCATGTGTCCTTGAAATCAAAATTATTTGCCAGATGTGGAAAATATTTGCCAAAAGTTTGCCAAAAGTTAAAACAAAGTCATTTTTCTTGCTGCTATCTTTTCTTTCTTAAAAAATATTTTTTTTCAGGAAAAAAATATTTATATTAACATCTAATGAGTTTAATTTTATTATTTTTATAATGATTCTATAAATGGATCAATTTCAATTTTTAATATGGTAATTATTGATAAATATAACCATAAATATAAAAATATAAATATAACCCATAAAAGCTACTTTGGTGTTCTTCATAATATTTAAAAGTGAGAAGGGTTCAGGGAATCAAAAGTTTAATAAGGACCAATCTAGGGCATGAATTCTTAAATTATAGCAATAGCAGTTAGAGTTATATACAGCTTCAGAGTGCTTTACAGCCATCTCTAAGTGATTTACAGAGTTAGCATACTGCCCCAAACAAACTGGTTCCTCATTATATCACTCTCACCACCCTGAGTCCGGAAGCAGTTCCATAGGTAGAAGGAGTAGACATTTTGGTGAGGTACTGACCTTTAGTATTGTAAAGAGCCCAGACTGCTCCTGAGTGAAGGAGTAGAACATCTGCCAGTTTGAACTGAAGTAACGGAATGTGAAGCAACTGACAGTTGAAACAGAGTTCTTTTCAGGTGGGAAGGGGGACTAGAATATCTAACTCCTTAGCATCAGAGCGTGTTAATATAAGGCAACTGGCAGTTGGAACAGAGTTCATTTCAGGTGGGGAGGGGGAGTATCAGAGTGTGTTAATTATTGTATACTAATGATCTGATGGTCATTTCAAAAAATCCTTTCTTAGTGAGCACCTAGAAGTCAAGAGAAAAATATGTGCCAAATTTCAAGTTTGTAGACAACGGTTCTGGAGATTTCGTGATTAGTGAGTGGTATTTGCTTTTTATACAGTATATATACATTTATGTATATTATATATTGGCTTTTAAATGTAATATAGCTACATCTAGCTAAGTATCCAAATATCTGAGACATCAAATTAAAAATTATACCTTAAAAACCCGTGCAAGTCCAAAATCTGCCACTTTGTAAACATTGTGATCACCAACCAGGACATTCCTTGCTGCCAAATCTCGGTGGATGAAATTTTGGGATTCCAGGTAGGCCATTCCAGAGGCCACTTGAGCTGCCATATCTACCTGCTCTGGCACATGGATTCTGGAACCTGCATCATCTGCAAGGAAGTAATATTTGGAGAAGGTTGGTAAAAATAAGTCTTCTTGACCTGACTTTCAACAAGCCCTCTCTACAGGTTGGGCCTTGGACGGACAGATTCTACTTGGAATAAGCAGCCTTGCAGATAAACAGGCCCCAAGCTGCAGTATGTAGGACCTGACTTGTATGTGGAAGCCAACTGGCAGCCAATTCTGCTCTTGCTGTATATGGCTATATTGAATGGTGCCAGTCAGCATGCTGACTATAGCATTCTGCATTACAAGCATAATTGCTTCTTCAGTGTGGAGATGAGGGTAAGAGTGACAATTACCAGGATGTTATGTTCTTGAATAGTAGACAATTGGCATAGTTAGACACAACTGCTCCAACAGGAATTTACCCTTTGTAGCTTTGTAGCCACTTTCTCAATATCTTCTCTAGAAAGGAAAAGGGAGTAACTGGACTGTAATTATGTAATAGAACTGGGTCTAATTCTCAAACTTGTTCAATTAATTTATTGGGAGGGGGGTATTTATTTTATTTAAAACACCTATATGGTTGTCTATCCTATTTCCTACTCTAGGCAGTTCCCAATCGACAATTAAAACACTAATAAAACAAAATAATACATATATGTAGAAAAACCAAAAACATTAAAAACTGGCATCAGAATTAAGGTTCCACATGCAATCCCTTACTTAATCTTCTCATCCAGCTCACCTTATCCCAACACTTGGATGAAAAAGCAGATCTTAAGGTCCCAAAGGTGCTTTTTCAAAAGGTAACTGGATTTTGTTTTTCTTTGAAGATGTTTCACTCCCTGATCCAAGAAGCTTCTTCAGAATTGAGCTGAGCTGAGCTGAACTGAACTGAACTGAACTTCTTGTATAAGAAGTCTGTCTTGGATTATTGAGTCTGCACCTCCACAGCTGTCTGGTTTGGTTCTGCAACCCAACAAGACAGACACAGACTTCAGAGGATAAACAGAACTGCAGAAAACACAATTACTGCCAACCTGTCTGCCATTGAGGACCTGTATATTGCATGAATCAAAAAGAGGATCATGAAAATATTACCTACCCCTCTCATCCTGGACATAAATTGTTTCAACTCCTACCCTCAAAACAATGCTATAGGGCTCTGCATACCAAGACAACTAGATACAAGAACAGGTTTTCCCCAAACGCCATCACTCTACTAAACAAATAATTCCCTCACCACTGTCAAAGCATTCTCTAAGGTTGCATTACTATTACCATTAGTCTTCTCCTCAGTCCTATCACCCATCTCCTCCCACTTATGACTGCAGGACTGTAACTTTGTTGCTTGTATCCTTACGATTTATATTGATTGTTTTCTGTTTGCTTATTTGTACGCTATGACTATCATTAAGTGTTGCACCTTATGATTCTTGGAGAATGTATCTTGTCTTTTTATGTACACTGAGAGCATATGCACCAAAGACAAATTCCTTGTATGTCCAATCATACTTGGCCAATAAAGAATTCTATTCTATTCTTCTACAAAATGTCCTCAAGGAAAAACAAAGTCCAGTTTCCTTTTGGAAAAGCACTTTTGGAACAAACCATGACTTGGATGACTGAGAATCTCCGTAGACATCTCAGTCTTAAAGGCTTTTCAGAAGGCTTAGAAGGGTGGAAACTTCAATAGAAAGGGCTCTCCATAGAGCAGGGTCTGCCATGCAAAAAGCACCCTTCCTAGATCCCAAGAGATGGTAATGTTTTGATCTACAAGGCTGTCGTTAAGGTGTTTATTGCTTCTTTTATTTTCCTTCTTCACCTAGCCAGATTAAAGTTGCAACAGGATGACTGTCCTTTATTGTGTTTTGTTTTTTTAACTGCTGTGGGAAAGTAGAACAGCTGGGAGACAAGAATAGAAATGAGTGACAAGCACTATAAGTGTTTCAGCAGATATCAAAGGCTAAGTAGCAGAAAGAAGGCATTGTAATCACCGACTGCTACTGTTCCTTGAACTATGTGTACTTGCTTTTTCCCCTGACCTTTTTTTTCCTGCTGCAGTAGAATTTGTTTCTTTCATTAATTCTCTTTAGTGAAAGCATTGCAGCATTTGCTTCAGCCTCACCCAATTCGCTGAATAACCATCTGCAGGCATCATGTTAATACTACAGTTTGGGAGGTGAGAAGGAAGGTGGATGAGGATTTGTGGTTTTAAGAATCAGGTATTATATCAAGCAGTGCATCATGTTACATTATACAGTACTGAAGATGAACTACTGAGAGGATCTTACAACAGTCCTATTCTAATATGCCGTTGGGAGGGAATATTTTGAGATAAAGCAACTGATGAGCATTGTACTAACTATCCCACTGTTAATATTGCAAGTCAAAATGGGATTGAATCTTCCCTGCTATTGAAAGTTGCATTTCTATCTACAGAGAGAATGTTATTTGCATCCCACTTTCCCCCCTATTTTTTATGGTATAGATCCCCATGGATATGGGGGCAAGTGGAACAACTTGCCTCCAGAAAATGTGAATGCTCCAACAATCAAGGTTTTTAAGAAGATGTTAGATAACCATTTGTCTGAATTGGTGTGGGGTTTCCTGCCTAAGCAGGGGGTTGGACTACAAGACCTCCAAGGTCCCTTCCACCTATATTATTCTATATTCTATATAACATGTTATTTTCATATTGTACTTGTAAAGTTCCACTATACTTCTTTTAATAGATGATGTGAAGACTAGAGCTGGCAAGGAGGAAATGAGAAGCTTGAGACTCAACATGGCTGCTTTGTAAACATTGCCCATTTACAGCCAAGCTAGAGTGAAAAATGGTAAACAAATAATCTCTTTCCCAAAAGCACACACATACACAAATTCTGGCTTTAAACCTCAGAGAGGTGGTGTGTGAAGAGGAGTTTTAGTACTGCCTAGGCACAAAGCCTTCCAGATTACCTTCGGCCAGTTATTTTCCCTCAGCCTTAGGAGGAAGAAAAGGGAAAACAACTTCTAGTATCTGGTGAAGAAAAATGCAAGAACATGTCCAGACAGTTGCCAGAAGTCAACACTGAGGCAAAGACGCAAATAACTGTCCATCTATCATCCAGCACTGCATAACAGAGTGAGCTCCCGTTATTTGTCCCAGTTTCTGCCAATCTATCAGTTTGAAAGCACGTAAAAAATGCAAGTAGAAAAATAGGGACCACCTTTGGTGGGAAGGTAACAGCATTCCATGCACCTTTGGTGTTTAGTCATGCCAGCCAGATGACCACAGAGACTTCTTGGGACAGCGCTGGCTCTTCAGCTTTGAAATGGAGATGAGCAATGCCGTCTAGAGTCAGGAACAACTAGGACATATATGCGAGGGGAACTTTTACCTTTACCTTATCATCTAACTGTCTGTCTGTCTGTCTGTCTGTCTGTCTGTCTGTCTGTCTGTGTATTTACTTATCTCTCATTCTGAAATGATATATCAGGTGAGGAAGAATTCAAGAACACAGTATGGACCAGAAAAGCCTGGGTCAGGGCCTTTTCCCAGTCATGCAGTTTTCTGGAGAATTTTGAAGGAGAAAGTTTCATACACTGAGGATCCAAAGCAAAGATTGTTGTGAGGATGGTCCACCAGTGGTAGGATTCAAATTTTCTTACTACCGGTTCTGTGAGCATGGTTTGGTGAGCATTGTGTGGCTTGGTGAACGTGGCTTGGTGGCTTGGCTTGGTGGGCGTGGCAGGGAGAGGATACTGCAAAATCCCCATTTCCTCCCTTATCAGCTGGGACTTGGGAGGCAGAGAATAGATGGGGGAGGGGCCAGTCAGAGGTGATATTTGCCAGTTCTCTGAACTACTCAAAATTTATGCTACCAGTTCTCCAGAACTGGTCAGAACCTGCTGAATATCACCTCTGTGGCCCACCCTTTAATATACTTTTAATATATTATGCAGTTTTGATTGTTATCAGAAACAGAGGCAAACAGATATGCATCTTTTTTCTAGAAATCCTTTCTCATAAATCTTTACATTTACACATCATTTTTCAAGCTTCCTGTGACAGCACATCCATGTAATAGAAAGAACAAGAAATATATCTTCTTCAGGTTATATGGGAATTTCCCTGGGATATGCATACACGAAGAAAGACAGTTTTTACTATGTAGAAATAACAATGATCTATTTTTGTTTGTTTGGGAGAGTATTAAGTGATATCTCTGAGTAGCTATGAAGGCTCCAATAGAGGGTTCACATACCTTCCCCAAAGCTTTGAGAGGGACTTTGCCATACCATTCCAATATTCCCACTAAATTAGAATGTTAAATGAGACTGAAGGGGCAGAAGGAACAACCATACTGACTATTTCATTTCACTTTGTTAAGATTACATCTACTTTAGCTTTTGTCTGCCCCATCATTTCTTAGTATATATCCCCACCATGCCATTCAAAGTGAAAGTAGTTTGGGACACACACACACACCATGTCAATCCCTGCCAGTCATTACTGGCTTCATATCCAATCACACTAAATTGATCTGCTCATCTCTTTCTTCACCCCCACCCCCCTTTTTTTAATACCAGTGTGTTTGCTTTACTGCTGACTGCCACAGTCTATCTAAATGAAATGTTTTCTACTCACTTTGGAGGTATTCTAGCAGACTCCCATGTCTCATCAGCTCTGTAACAATATAAATTGGATCCTGTAAAGTGCAAACAGCATAGAGCTGTATAAGCTTCGGGTGTCTCAAATTCTTCATTATCTGTGCCTCCCTGAGGAAGTCTTTTGGATCCATTGAACCTGAAATGAGAACAGCGGTGAAAGAAAATTAGTGTGTGTTATTAAGGGCTATTCTGGTTTGCCCCACAGTCTTGTGGAAAGAACCAAGGATATTGTCTGCGTCTCTGCTAATCAGCACAGATAACAATGCAAACACATTACTTTTAGCCCCCAAAAAATGAATTCTAAAAAAAAATATTCAGCAATAATAGCAATTGTAGTTCTGGTTCTCCAACTTCCCTCAATCCCCACATAAATGCTATTGGTTATTATCAAAGATGAAATCAGAATAGTATTATTGGTTTCACTGTTCATCTGCATCCTCAAAATGGAAGCATGATCAGAAAATGTGTGGCAATTTTCATCTTATCTATCCAACCTCTAGCCACAGATTTAATCCATAACAAAGATCTCACTTTCTTCAAGATATATTGTTATAGCTCATTGTATTTTGGAATTATTCTACTAGATATTATAATAAATAAGTAATGCAAGTTTTGGTATCAAGAAATTAAACAGTATGTTCTGCTGCTGCCTCATGCAGTAAATCCATGCCAGGGAAAAATCAGATTTCACAACAATTTAGACAAGTAGTCTACATTAGTGTTGCGTTGAATTTTTTTTCTACCTGTCTGTTGTCAATATAATTTATTTAAGTGAATATGAAATTCCTTTGTTGTTGTTACTGTTGTGGAGGTGGGTCGGGGGTTGGAAAGAAATGTGAATAGCTCCATTCTGTTACATCGCTTTCACAGTCTGAAGGTGATTCCATGAAGCCAAAAGTACCAATTGATGAAAATAACCATTTCAAACAATCCACATGCAGATTTGTTGGTATTTTCAGGGATTGTTTTCTAATGTACACATAGTCCAAATATTTGCATTTTTTGCAAATAATACACCTTTAGTATTTCTTTTTCTTCAATAAATCTTTTTAGCAGTATTTCCATATCTCCAGCATGCATATGTCTTGCATTTTAGATTTCATCTGGCTGAGAACTCTGAGGTTCTAACATTTCTGGGGCTACAAAAAGTGAGGAAAATTATTCTATAGGTTCAGTTGGGACAAAAATAATAAATAAATATTTAAATAGAATGTGTTTTGCTATTCTGGTGGAAAGCCTTATTTAACTACTATAATCTTCTCCAGGCCATTTATCTTGGAAAATCAGTGTTTTAATCACTTACTGCATAGTCTTCCCATCTCATATGGAAACCTCACATACTTTTAAAATGCATGAAGAAGACTACTGAGAATTTTATGGGAAACATTTTATATGGAACCTTAGAAAATATATGGGGTATGTACAGGGGTGGGTTCCTGCCGGTTCTAACTGGTTTGGTAGAAGAGGTTCCACAAATCTACCATGCCGTTTAGAACTGGTTGGAACGCTTGGCTCACTCTCCCCACCCGACGCGATGTTCTTTCATTCTCCGTCTGCCTCATTCACTTGTTTGGGCAGCAGAGAACGAAAGGAGATTGCATAGCTGAGGGCCAAAGAGCCTGTAGCCTCCTTCATTCAAACGTTCAGGCAGGGGGGGGGCTTTCTCGCATGCCTTCTTTCTTTCTCCAAAGGCGTGCAAGAGAGCCCCCCCCCATTGCCCTAACGTGCCCCGGAACTGCACCGTAAGGTAAGGGAAGCAGGTCTTGGGAGAGACCTTCCATCCCCCTCCAGAGAGCCCATGCCAAAAGAGAGGAGGTGGGCTGGTTTGAATGCAGGCGAGCGGGCAGTTTAGTGGCCCGCCTTCTTTGCTAGTTCAGGCGAGTGGAGAAAGAAGGCATGCAATAGTCGAGGGTGAAGATGCTCCACTTCACCCTTGGAAGCAGGAGTGCTTTATCAGAAACCTTTTTTCTTCCTCTGCCTACCCGAATTAGCAAATGAGGTACTGGCCCCAAACTGCATTCAAACCAGCTTGTCCCCTTTTGTCTCCTGGCATGGGCTCTCTGGAGGAGGAGGTTCTTTCCAAAGACCAGTTTCTTTCCGGCACACCAATGGCCACCAATGGAAGCTGTTAGCAAAGGCAAGAATCCCACCGCTGCGCCAGATTCAGCAAACCATGCGGCTGTCAGAGAGAAGATGGCAGTGTGTGGCCAAGGGTTTGTGCAACAGCTGAATCCTCGTCTCCTATTCTTTAGCTGCTGCACAAGCCCACGTGCCGTGCACTGAACTCTTCTCTCTTGACAGCAGCCTGGTTAAAAAGAAGGACAAGGCCCCACTGGTCCGAAGCCCATCCACAGGGGGAGGGGTCTCCCTCACATTCCTCATCTTCCTGGATGGGTTCCGGAATCATCGCCAGCCACACAGAGCCTTGCCGCGGCTCCACGCCATAGAAATCATAGGCACGTGCGCACACTCCATAAAGTACAGCCTTGGAGACTTTGTAACAGCGGGAAACAGTTGGGAAAGGGGCTTTGGTCCTGCTCCGGGCTGTAATTGTGTGGGGCGTGCGTGCACCTATATTTTCCATGGCATGGAGCTGCAGCCAGAAGACGAGGAATGGGAGGGCGATCAGTGGGGCCTCGTCCTTTTGAAGAGGACCTGCTCCCAAAGAGAAAAACGCCACTGCCAAGTACTTTTAACCTGTGATTGGAACACAAGGTGACCAGAGTATATGTGTCTGTATGTGTGTGTGTGTGAGAGAGAGGGAGAGAGACAGACAGACAGACAGACAGACAGAGATACAGAGAGAGAGATACAGAGAGAGAGAGAGGGAGGGAGGAGGGAATCAGAGAGAGACAGACAGACACACAGAGAGAGACAGAGAGGGGGAGGGAGGGAGGGAGAGACACACAGAAAGAGAGAGACACACACAGAGTGAGTGATTGAGTGAGTGAGTGAGAGGCAGACAGACACACACACATACACACAGAGTGACAGAGAGGAAGGAAGGGGGAGAGACAGAGAGACACACAGAGAGATAGAGAAAGAGGGAGGGAGACAGACAGACAGAGAGACAGACACACACAGAGAGTGAATGGGAGACAGACAGACAGACAGACACCTACACACACAGTGACAGATGGGGGAGGGAGGAGAGATAGACACAGAGAGAGAGACAGACAGACAGACAGACACACAGAGAGAATGACAGACAGACACAGAGAGACAAAGAAAGACAGAGATTGAAAGAGAAAGGAAGAAAGAAAGAGAGAGAGAGAGAAAGTGGGAAAGAGAGATGAAAGAAAGAAAGAAAGAAAGAAAGAAAGAAAGAAAGAAAGAAAGAAAGAAAGAAAGAAAGAAAGAAAGAAAGAAAGAGAATTTATGACCACAATTGTGCCCAAAATTTTGGTTGCTAAGCAAGAGCGTTGTTAAGTGAGTTTCACCACATTTTCCAAGTTGCCCATGACCACCTGGTCACATGACCACCAAGCCACTCCCACAAAACAGGCCACACCTACAGAATAGGTTCTAAAAAGGTTTGAAACCCACCACTGGGTATGTATGGCTTTTGGATATTGTTGAACTTCAAATCCCAGCATTCCTCAACGTAGGCCTTGCTGGCAAGAACAGAAGGGATTTGGGTTCAGCAAAACTAGAGGCTCCTTTTAATCTTCTGCATTAGAGCCAAACTAAGCTTTACAGAGGGGTGTAATTTGCCTTGTACTCCTCCTAAAGCAGGGGTGTCAAACTCAAGGCCCAGGGGCCAAATCCACCCCGCAAGATGCTTAGATCTGGTCTGCAGGGCCGCCCTGGAAACAGTGAAGGACCAGCCCGCGGTGCCTCTGCCAACAAAAATAGAGCTTGGGAGCCTGTTTTCGCTGGCAGAGTGCTCGGGCCACCAAATCTGGCCACACCCACCCGGCCATACCCCCCAACCCCCCTCCCCAAGGTCAAACATAACCTTGATGCAGTCCTCAATGAAATCGAGTTTGACACCCTGTCTTAAAGTATTATTGCATGAGCAAATGTAATCTGGCAGTTTTTAAATTGGCTCCTTAAACCCCCGTGCTAAGATCTATTGTATTTAAATTTTAAAACTATGTTGGCACAATATGGTTAGCATCTATCCTATCTGTCAGGCATTCTTACCAAATAATGACTAAAACCTCATTGCCAGATATCTTCTATTCTTCTTTCCTTTACTACCCCTCCCTTCCTTTTAAAAGGCATCAGGAAAATACATCAGCAGCAAGAAAATTCAAAGTCAAACCTAGTATTGGAATGCATTAAAAATGTAAAATGATGAAAGCACATAATGAGTTAGTAGACTTACAAATGCAGTTCGCGTGGTTTTAAAAAAATATTCCAATGCTGATATATGACTCAAAGATCTCGCAAGTGCTTCATGGGACCACTTTGTTTCTATGAAGGTTGGGGCCAGTTTAATAAGTATGGTTGTATGCATGTGTGTTAGGTTAATTGAAGGCCTTTCTATTTGTAAAAGCTGCAGTTTAATCATTCGTCCTTTTATATAACATTGGAAGGATAAAAGATCAATTTTTAAGCAAATGGATAAAATGGCTCAAATAGTTTTATTGTGTAAAACTTTTCAACTGTGTAGCATTCAATAATCTTATACATTATTATCCCTATGTTCTTTCTTAAATAAATATTTCAGTTGCTCTCTATGCTATAATAGCTCTCTATCCTACAATAATTATTTAACCATGCCGATAAAATAGTGCAAGTCTTTCGTTCGTTAGTATAAGAGGGTTTTTTAAAAAAAAATCAAAACAAAACTTATTCATGCTATCCATTGCTTGAACAAAAATGACTCACATTCAAACTCACTATTCAATGTATAATGCTATGAGATTTCTTAAAATTAATAGAAATAGAAAGAGCAACATGTTCAAAATCCATATAGACAGTGTGTTGTCTGGTTACAATTCTTTTTATATTCATCATGGTAATAATAATAGTATTCTCTAATAGTAATCTCATAATGACAGTGCTTTTCCCTCATAATATTAATGCATATTAATTGTTAATACAAACAAAAACTAATCAAAATTAATAAGTTACAGTAATCAACCCTAATAATAAAATTAATCTTTCTTTTGTAATTTTAGGAGTTCTAACTCCTGTTTGTCTCATTTAACCATCAATAAAACAGATCCCATACCTCAAAATATTCAGTGTCTTTCTTTTCTTTAATTTCAAATGTTAGTTTATTCATTCCTGCACATTCAGAGGTGGGTTACTCCTGGTTCGGGCGAACTGGTAGTGGTAATTGGGAGTGGGCCGCCAAATCGGTATTGACAGCTGGCTGGCCATGCCCATGAACCAGCCCACTCCGATGCTCGCCCTGCCTACCTTCGCCACGAGCATTCACAGAACTGCCTCATCCTGCCTATACACAGGTAAGCACAGGTATACATAGGTAAGCCTAGCCCCTCCCCTCCTCACAGCCAGCGTCTCCCAAAGCCACCACCATTGCAACCACAGCAAAGATAGGGGCAGCATGCTGGAGAGAGCAGCGGTGGCAGGAGAGGGCAGCGGGGGTGGGAAATGTCCAGGTTATTTTGGATCTGGGCCCACCAAGGAGCCACTTGGCTTCATCAAATTGCTGCAGTGGCTAAATTGAGCAATGGGAGGTGCCCAGCTAAGCAGGGCCCGAGCAGGTTGCGGAGCACAGAGCCAGGAAAAGCCATAAGTTTCCTAGAAGGAATTGAAGCATTCAACTTTGCAGCCCAGAGGGCATGCCTGTGTTTAATAAATGTGGCGAGCAAGAGGTGGGGAGAGAATGGGAAGGAAAAGATGGGAGAGAGGAAAAAATGCAGGCGGAACCGCTGGACTGTCCAAGCAGGGAAGGAGGGAGGAAAGTTCACCCAATTCTGGCTTGGGACAAGAGGGGGAAGCAGGAACCAGCTGCAACCCCTCAAAACACCCCCAGGCACAGCAGGGGCCGTGGGAAATCGCAGAGCTCAGATTGCACATGTGTGATTGTGCTCTGCAATCGCAATACTGTGGCCCAAAGGACAATAGAAAGACAATTCTGGATTGTATCAACAGATTCTGCACCAAACTTAACAACCCTTTAGTACTAAATGTTGTTTGTTTGTTACATTTATTTTATGTCTTTCCTCCAGAAGTTCAAGGTGGCCTCCACTATGCCCCAGCCAATTCAACCACCGCCTCTCCTTTTTGGTCAGGTACCTCTGTCTCTTGAAGGTTTGCCTTGGCTGGGCTGAGTTCTTCCTCACTTTTGCTGCTGTTTATTATCTCAGCCACCAGCCCAAAATACCCTCTTTGCTTCGCCTTGCTGCTCCGTGGCGCATCTATGCTGAGGGGTAACAAACGGGCAGATGTGGCGAGATGAGACATGGCGAGGTGAAGCAGTGGGGTTCACACTCTGTCTACCACCAGCTGCCCTCAGCAGCATGCAGAGGGTTCTGGTGCCCCCACCCCCACCCTGGGTTCCTCTTATTGCAGCTTAGGTGCAATATTAGAGGGGATTCCTAAAATATCTGGACTAAGTAACAGCCCAACAAAGCAATGCAAGTGACTCCATGCAGCTCTCTCTATAAAGTTGCACATGTGTGTCCATTATATTCACACATACGGATGGCACACGCATGCATACAAAACCTCCATTAAAACCCCTAGGTACGCAAACCATAGTGAAAAAAAGATCAGCTTTGGGGTTGGAGATGGAGAGACCTTCAGCTGACCCCTCCTCTCTGCACCTCACCCCTCCCCAGCCAGATCTGTTTCACCATAGTTTGCACATGGAGAGGATTTCCGGCTGGGTCCCACCTGCCCCTTTGACCCACTGCCCAAGAAAGCAGCTGCTTTTGATTTCTGCAGCTGCTTCTTGATAGAACCAGCAAGGGAGACCCTCCCAGCCCCACCAGAAGACCCCCAAGTCCAGAAAGCTTGGGAAAAAGACTGCAGCTTGGAGGGGGGAAAGCATTGCCCCCCTCCCCCCTTACCGCCTTTGCAAAGGAAATCAGTGGATCACCTGCCAGCTCTCTTTGCTCCTCCTGCACTCCCTTCACTGCTCTTATCAAGAAGCAGCAGCAGAAATCAAAAGCAGCTGCTTTCTCAGCTAGGTGAGGGGGGGGGTCACCTAGAAGCTAGAAGAGCCGAGGTGGCGCAGTGGTTAGAGTGCAGTACTGCAGGCCACTTCAGCTGACTGCTATCTGCAGTTCGGCGGTTCAAATCTCACCGGCTCAAGGTTGACTCAGCCTTCCATTCTTCTGAGGTGGGTGAAATGAGGACCCAGACTGTGGGGGCGATATGCTGACTCTGTAAACCGCTTAGAGAGGGCTGAAAGCCCTATGAAGCGGTATATAAGTCTAACTGCTATTGCTATTGCTATTGCTATGTGACTGAAGGTGTGAGAGTGACATCACTTAGCCACGCTTACAGAACTGGTAGTAAACAATTTTGAAACCCACCCCTGTGCATATTCTAAAAGTTTTGTTATTATCTTTTCTTCTGTGAGGATCTTCTTACCCTTCCAATGTTGTATGAACATGATTCTGTCTGATGTTAACCATTGTATTATTAAATATGCATTCCTTTTACTGTATTTGTTTATTATGATGCCCAGCAGAAATATTTCCAGTTTTAAATCTATATGTTCCTTTATCATTTTTTCTATCCAGGTTTTTTTTATTTATTTGCTTTTGGGCATATCCGCCAGTGGTGGGTTCCTACCAGTTCGGATTACCGGTTCCAAATCTGAACTGCCTGCAAAACTGCCAATTGCAGGCAGTCAGCAGAAGTAGCCTGCAGTACTGAATTCTAAGCACTGCACCACTGCGGCTCTTTAAATGAGAACATAGATCTTCTCATCTACTAGTTCCACAATGGAGAGCAACACAGGGCAGTGACCTGCTGCTGGAGAGATGGAGCATGCAAGGCACTATAGTGAATCAGAGCTAGGGCCATAGCTACATTAGAAGGAAGATCATCAACCTAAGACTTAGGATGGTTTAGCAGAATGTAGGATGAGATCATATCTTTCCACACTCAAGAAATAGTGGGCAACCTGTACTGATTGATGTTGGGAAGACATATGTATGCATTGCACATAGTCCCTTCAGGCTGCTGAGTCAGAAGTTCATAACAAAGCAACCCATGTTAAGTAGTTAGTGTATATTAATATTATTATATTTTCTCACTTGTAAGGAAACTACCTGAGAAGTCAAAGCCTTGGGGATAAGGAGCCTTGAGGGGTGGGGAAGAACAGGTAAAGAGTGAACTGTATACTGTTCTGCCTTATGTCCAATGCAGTCAAATGCCTTGGTCTGAATCTTAATTATTATTTTTACAAAAGGGTATAATATAAAATGTCAACCAAAAGTATTGCTACCTTAAGCAAAACTGAAAATTGGCAACATTTATATTACACATTTCTCCTTGATAAGTAAATGAGGAAAAATGCACAGGAGAATTCTTAATAACAGCTAGTACTACAACACAGCTGTATAGTACGGCCAAGGTTTATTTATTTATTCATTCATTCATCTAATTTATATGGGTGCATATTTATCCAAGGAATGCTGGGTAGTGAATAAAATAAAGAGAATTTCATTAAAAGCAAAAACTAAACATTAAAACTGCATCAAAGTTCAATAGAAATATGAAACCATTAGACTCAGAGATCTATGCCAGTGCTCCCATGCTGGTATTCTCACCCCAATGTCTGTGGAAAAATCTAGTCTTCACAGCCTTGAAAAGCCAATAGAGCCCATATTTCTTTAATTTAAATAATTAAAACATCCCCAGATAATACCAGCTTTAATTTTAAATGATTGCTATTTATTTTTATTTTTAGAGAAGTGAATGCATTTGGGGAAAACCCACTTGCAAATATAAGTTAGTCTAAGGGAACTTCCACAGAATTATCAATTTTATCTTCCTAAACTCAAAAGTGCACCATGCTCCCTTCAGCCTTGCCATCCTCACAATTTTCAGTGCTTCTATCAGTCAACCAGAACCAGCGCTTTCTTCAACCACTTAGCAGGGTAGCACAAAAATTAGCATCTGGCTAGCACCCTGTGCACCCTTGTTCTTTGCCTTGACACTGTTGTTTGTGCAAAAGAAAACATCTCATGCTCTTCTCTGTTTCAAAAACCTGTTGGAATAGTGTTAAAGCACTAGAGCACTCTAATTTCACCAGGGATAGAAGAGAGCTGTACAGCTGGGATGCTGTCTGAGTTTTCTTCATTGGGGGAAAAACTGACCAACCTGTAGGTCAGGAACTGAAACTGCAAAATTATCTTTGTAGCCTAAACACTAGAACTGAATTGGATGTTTAAAGGATTTAGCTGCAGAAGTGCTTATAATGTTGACAAACTCAGGATTGTGTGATTGACTAAGAAAATTACCAAAGTGTTCAACTTACCTGGTTTTAATGTTTTAACTGCCACTGGTGTTCTGTTATTCCATAATCCTTCCCAGACCTCACCAAATTGCCCGGAACCCAATTTGTTTAAAAGTTGTAGAGAATTGCGGTCAATCTCCCAGTGATCTACAGTTTGATATGATAAATCATATGGAGTTGGGACTTCTGTCTGGATAGAAATAAAACAGCATACATAAACATCCATTTTTTGCTTTGCCTAAAAATGCTAAAATGGCAAACTTTGCAAGTTTTCATCAATAATCAGTCCTCCAAACAAAAAATGCTTTGGACAACAAATAAAGTCATGCTTTTAACAAAATAGATGCCTATTCTTACCAAATACTTTCTATAGTAAAGACAGCATGTTGCCTTGATGAAAGTCTCATTCCACTAAAGCAGCATGAAACATTTGCTTTGAGCACTAACTTCCAGCAGGGAATTCTATGTTCTTATTGTCACACATTCATTGTATGATTTTTATTTTAGATGTGTTTCCATTTCAAAGCCAGAAAACATTATTTCAATGTTTTCAAATTCAAAAATACCTATGATGAGCCATGTGTGTTGGGGTGCTTTCAGACAGATGGCTCCTAACATCCTCCTTTCCCCCCATTGTGGTTTTACTAGTGAGATGTTCCATATTTATTTCCATAGCAAAATTGTTTTCCTATCAAGAAACAAATGGAAATGGTGGAGAAACTGAGATGGCTCCAGATAGAGGATCATGTCTGAATGCTCTATAAAATTTGGGAAAGGGAACAGGATGATGATTTGACTGGATGATTTAAATTCATCCAAAGGCAACCTTATTTTACGTAGTTTTATCTCTGGTAACGCTATGCTGCTAACTAGAGCATAAAAAACCTTTGCCAGACCTATCCTTGAATACTTCTCACTTTCCTGGAACCCACATTGCATCTCAGATATTAAAACATTAGAGAGGGTCCAGAGATATTTTACAAGAAGAATACTCAATTTCTCTGCTCGTAATAACACTCCTTATACCACCAGGTTTGAAATTTTAGGCCTGGATAATCTTGAACTATGCCATCTACGTTCCGACCTGAGCTTAGTTTACAAGATTATCTGCCATAACATCCTGCCTGTTAATGACTACTTTTACTTCAACTCAGTGGTAGGTTTCAAAAATTGTTCGAACCTACTCTGTGGGTGTGGCCTCCTTTGTGGGAGTGGCTTGCCACCCATGTGACCGGATGGGAGTGGCTTGCCACCCATATGACTGGATATAAAGATGCTGACAACACTTGTCAGAACCACCTTAAATTACCTCACACACAGCACTGGCATGCATAAGAATATGATGTGAACTTCTTTTTTAAAAGGCATCTTTGGATTGCGTTAAAACAACTTCAAAACATACAATGTTTTGATTGCACCACAAACGCAGTAGTCATCCTTACCTTTCACAGAGGCACTGAGTTTTATAAATATAAGCATGATAGTGTAGAATAATCATATCCAAGGACCAGTGGTGGGTTTCAAAAAATTTTGGAACCTCTTCTGTAGGTGTGGCCTGCTTTCTGGGTCCACTGGTGGAACCTCTTCTAACCGGTTCGGTAGATTTGATGAACCGGTTCTACCGAATAGGTGTGAACTGGTAGGAACCCACCTCAGCTTCAACTACAATAATACAAGGGCTATCAATAGATACAAACTAAATGTAATCTGTTCTAATCTTGATTGCAGGAAAAACAATTTCAGCAACAGAGTAGTAAATGTGTGGAACACCCTATCTGATCCTGTTGTTAGTTCCTCTAACCCCATACCTTTTTCCTTAAGCTGTCTATGGAGGACCTTATGCATTTCTTAAGAGGTCTCTGATGGGGCGTGCATAAGCGCACCAGTGTGCCTGCCACCCCTGTCCTACTGTTCCCATTTATATGCACTCTTTTTATGTGTTTACGGCTATATTTTGCTTATTTATATTCATTTATTTGTGCCATTTTTTCGTGTGTTTTCATACTTGTTTCCTTGTACTTGTTGACAAATAAATAAAATAAATAAGTAAAGGCTTTCTTGACACCCTTCATAATATGGGACTAGCAGGTGAGAGATGAGTATTCTATTGTTTATGGCAGAAGATTATATTAGGTTCTTCAGTTGCCATGACAACATTGAAGCCATCATTTCATCATTCATTCCTGAGCTTCTGAAGTCCTCTCAGGGCTTCCTTCATCTAATGGCATTGACACTAGTGTGGAGAAGCAGCAACATTCCTGCAAGTCTGAAGATTTTGTTGTATTAAGCCTTGAAGTATGTGTGAGAATAGTGCAATTGCTCTTTCCTTTGAAACAAGAGAAGAAGAACTTGGTCAAGATAATCAATAACTTGGTGTAGAAACCAATGATCTCCAGGAAAAAAAACATCACACCTATCTCTAATCCACAGAGTATAAAGTCGGAATTAATTATTTCTACTTAATAAATCATGGAGAAAAATCTATCTACGTGGTTGCTAGGGCTCGAAAACGACTTGATGGCAGATAATCAATCAAACAATTAATCACTTGATAAAACCCTGATATTTCTCAACTGATTTTCCTCCTTTCTGGAGACTAATTAAAAGTTGTACAAGCAATGAAAAGAAACTTTCCAGACTACTTTTTTTTTTAATGTAAAAGGCACTTACCTATGCCTCCACACACAACCTTTTTGTGCTACAATTTTATTAGAGGCACACACAGAATATTAGTAGTAGTACTTTTTTGCATTTGCGTAAAGAATGAAGACAAGGGTATCAGATTCAGAGATGGCAACAAAGATGACCAGCATTATTTTTTAAAAAAAGGTTCATGGGGAAAGTTTGAAGAAACTAGAACTGCTCAGCATGAAGAAAAGGTTGCCAAGAAGATATGAAAAATTACTTACAGATAAACCGTGGAAGGGTTTATATCTGGATATGCATTAAGATGTTACCAACAGCAATCTCTAGACTGCAGTGTTTCTCAACCTTGGCCACTTGAAGATGTCTGGACTTCAACTCCCAGAATTCCCCAGCCAGCGAATGCTGGCTGGGGAATTCTGGGAGTTGAAGTCCAGACATCTTCAAGTGGCCAAGGTTGAGAAACACTGCTCTAGAGCCATGGTGGTGAATCTATGGCATGTGTGCCGGAAATGGCATGCAAAGCCATCCTGTGCAGGACACGTGGCCTCGCTGGCTCACCTTCCCCATTCCTGTGCACACACATGCACTGGCCAGCTAGCCTTTGCACACGTAGGAGCGCCGTAATCTGTTTGCAGCTCTCTGAAAAAGCTGAGCCATCACTGCTCTAGGGCATTTTCCCAATGCAGAGTTTTAGCACTATCCATCCATACTTGAGTCAATAGAATGCTATACAGATTGTCCTCGACTTACAACAGTTCATTTAGGGACTGTTCAAAGCTGGAATGGCACTGAAAAAGGTGACTTACAGCCATTTTTCATACTTATGACCATCGCGGCATCCCATTGGTCATGTGATTTACATTCAGATGCTTAACCACTGATTCGTATTTACGACAGTTACAGGGTCCCAAAATCATGTGATCCCATTTTGTAATCTTCTGCAAGTCAACAGGGGAAGCCAGATTCACTTAACAACCATGTTACTAATTTAACAACTTCAGTTAACAAACATGGCAAGAAAAATTGTAAAATGGGGCAAAATTCACTTAACAGATTTCTCAGTATCATAAATTTTGGGCTCATTTGTGGCCATAAGTCGAGGTACTAGCCTGAAACATCCAGTCCCAGCTGCCTACCCCTATCTCTCACTTCTGTTTCTGATCAATGACAGAAATCCAACCTTTCTCCAGAGTAACAGTAATAAAGCCTAACTGATCTTATACACATTAAGACTGCCCTGGGATGAAGGTAATATCATAGAAACATGGCAGAATAAAAAGGATACCTCCAGAGCATGTTTGTGCCATGTTTAGATGTATTGGGGGTGGGAGTAAAGTCCAAAGGTTTTTTTAATCTAACTAAAGTAAGGCAATTGAAATCGAATCAGTCTTACTATACTAAAATTGAATGTCAATAATTGTCCATCCAATCAAGAATAGAACTTGGAACTATCAAACAGATTGCCCTCTCTTTCAATCACCATCTGCATTGCACAGAGATGTTCTTGGATTTATCATTTACTAGAGGTGCGAGGAGCTCTGCTGTTCAGTCACTTTTCATCACTTATGACTAATGCAGATCATGTTATTTCCGAGACATAAGTAATCCTCTGGTAATTACTTCTACTTTGATCATTGCATACATTGCTTATTGCATTGTGCTTATTGCAACATGCTTATGGCAAAGCCCATTATGCACTGAAAATGGTTTACAATCATCACTTATTCTGTAGCCAGAGTCCACTCAGTGCAATTACAGTGTGACACTTACACTAATCCATCTCTTAGATCAATTCAGAACACTGGTGCTAAACTTTACATCCCTAAACAATTGGCATCATGTTACCTTTTGAGGCCAGACTGTCTGAAGGAATCCCTCTTTCACTTTTTAGCTTTGTTATCATTCATGTGGGCCTTCAGAAAGCAAGCAGTGCTATATCTCTTCTGTGAAATATCCCCTTCAAATAGATTTGTTTGATACCTACATTGTGATATTTCCAATAGTTCCTTCTTGTGTCTTTGTCCCAAAGGTGTTTTTTTCAAGAAGCAACTGAGCTTTCTGTTTTTTTTCTTTGAAGGTGTTTCACTTCTCATCCAAGAAGCTTCTTCAGTTCTTCCCACCATCCATCTAGAGCTGAAAAAGCTTCTTGGATGAGAAGCAAAACATCTTCGAAGAAAAAACAGAAAGTCCAGTTGCCTCTTGAAAAAGCACCTTTGGGACAACCATGACCTGGATGACTGAGAATCTCCATAGACCTTGTTGTGCTTTATTTTTCCAGGCTACACACGGGCTATGGTATTATATGTACCTTATTGCTGGCTTCACCTTAATTTTATCATAGCCTGTTTTATTCATAAAATGATAGATGGCCTTCAACAGGGAGATAGACAGGTTATTACATTCAGTGGAAAAACAATAATAGAGCACACCTACAAGATGAAGAATTTGTGGCTATATCAGAGCAGGCATAGATGCGGTCACTAACAACAAGCTGTCAACAGTGTGAAATAGTTTTAAAACACAGTTCTGGGATGCTTCAGGAAGAAATACTGTGTCAAAGGCACAAGAAATTCTGCCCTGGCAAAATTACTAGAGTACAGTATGTGATTCCATAAGAATATTGAAAGCGAGAAGGTGTGGACAACAAAAGTGATGCAGAAACTTAAGTCATATCCTATTAAGGACAGGTTGGCTGAGGGGCTGAAAAAACTTGGATGTTCAGCCTGGGGAAAGGGAGACAAAATATAAGTGTTTACATCATCTTACAGGGAAGATTATGAACTATTTTCCATTGCCAGAGAAACTAGGACTGGAAGTAATGGGTAATAAAATGAGCTATATAGATGTCTTCCTTATTTAAATATAAGGAAGAACGTACTGATTATGAATCTATACAGCAATGGAATAATGTGCTAACAAAGGATTTTCCATCTCTGGAGGCTTTTAGGAAGATGTCCAGAAAATATGAATTAATAACTTAATTAATTACAGGTAGGTCAAAGCATAACTTATTTAATTAATCTGATAAATAACAAAAAAGGAGGAGGCATGGCAAGAATCATCTGGAAATCTTGGGCTTTGCGTATCCTGCATGAGGACAGGGTATGTTTTGAATTCAACAACCCTCAACTTGGACAGATTTATATTTTAATGTGAACCAATCTAATTTATATTTACATCCAACTGAGCATTATAGAACAATATGTTTTTAAAAATGTGAGTCTCAAAAGAAATGTATATAAAAGGGCAGATTTGTTTTCACTAAAATAAATATCAGAAGTGGATGAAGAAATAGATTGTTTAAAAAAAACATGTTTGCTTATTCATTGGGCAACTTTGCAAAATGCAAGGAGTTAATCTTCACGTTGTCTCCATTGCATAACAATTCTTTTGATTCAGTGACTCAAAAGAATAAATGTGAACACATTCACATCCTGATGCAATTGCTTTTGAAATGATCTATAATATAGGGAAAGCTTCAGGTATTCAACTAATAGATGATTTTGTTCAAGTGTTTCTTTTAGTATCTCGGAGATTAAAATATCCCTAGATGGAAGCAGGAGAAAACCAGCAAGTTTTAAAGTATATTTAAGTACCATCTCTACTACCCTGATCGGATCTGTGGCTTCTGTTTTTAGGCACCACTTAGAGACAGGAAGAGTTATGAGCTTAGCGATTTCATCTCAATATAAGTTTATACTGTGACTTCATAAATCACACAGTGACATGCGTCTTTTCCACCTCAATTGCACATTTATTTGCCCGAAATGATATGGTGTTGAAATGCCTGAGGAATGGAATGATACAGTTAAGTGCATTTCTTAGAGCAATGATCACATGCAGGTATGGGAATCATACCTGTATTAACTCGATAATCAAATATTAATTTCTGTATTTTCAGAGGGAGAGGAGAAACATTCAGACTTTATACTCTACCTTCATGCAAGGCCTTCCAAGCCTTACACACAGTCCGTCACTGGATTTTCTGTAGTGCATGACAAAAGCATTCAAAGTGTGAAATGTTGCCCTCCGTGTCACATAAAAATCACCATTGTCCATTTGTCTGATTCGGTAGTGCTTCACGGTTGTTCCATCCCGAACTAAGAAAATAAAAGGATACAAAAATATCATCTCTTGTTTTTCCAACACCTATAAGGAAATCAGAGAAGGCTGTCGTGTAGTCCTCCTCCACAATGGTTTATAAAAACTGAGTCCTTCAAGTATGCTTCTACACAATCATGCCTCTACAGCAAACATGGATCTCCTACAGCTTGTAGACTCCCCAGGTTCTACTGTCAGCCACCAGGCCCACCCTCTCCAAATTCTACCTTTGATATTCAGCCATGTAGTGCCTTTTTTCAGAATACGGGGAGTCCTCGACTTACAACAGTTCATTTAGTGACAGTTCAAAATTAAAACGGGATTGAGAAAAGTGACTTATGGCCATTTTTCACACTTATAACCACTGCAGCATCCCCATGGACATGTGATTTATAGTCATATGCTTGACAACAGACTCATATTTATGACGGTGGCAGTGTTCTAAGGTCATATGTCCTTCTCATAAGCAAAGTCAATGGGGAAGCCTGAGTCATTTAACAATGGTCTTGCTAACAGAACAATTTCAATGATTCGCTTAACAACTGTGGCAAGAAAAGTCATAAAATGGGGCAAAACTCACTTAACAAATTTTTCATTTAACAACAGGAATGTTGGGCTTCATTGTGGTCATAAGTCGAGGACTACCTGTATGGGTAACGTTGGAGTATTACATGTATTGGTAATTAGAGTTCGATAGCTCTAATGCTCTAAATCTAAGTAGCCAGATAGAAAAGCCAAGTATACATGTAATAAATATAACTAAATAAAATAAATAAGTATAAATGTGTTTATCTTTTTAAAAGCCTATCCAAAAGTTGGTGAAAGGGTTAAAATTGCATACTCTTCTCTGTAGAGCACAATGCTGAGTTGTTCTACTTAAGCACGCTATTCTTCTATGGGTCTTCTTATATACCTTGTTTCAGGTTGGTCATTAACCAGAATAAAGTGATCCCTCACTGCATAACTGCCTTGATCCTCAAAAGATTGAAAGGAAAGAAGCCAAATGTTGTATCATGACCCAGAGAAAAGGAAGAGTTCAGTACTATGCTACTGTGTATACATAATTTTATTCATATAGGTTATTATTCACAGATATAAATATAAATGTATCAATCCCTGCACATCATCCTTCCAATTTTCACTGACCAATGTGGAGAACAGCCAGACTTGTATATTTAATATATGCAGGGTTTCATTGATAATAATTCTATGTTAATAATTCTATGCTTCTTGACCTCTCAGCGGCCTTCGATACCATCAACCATGGTATCCTTCTGCGACGACTGGGAGAGGTGGGAGTGGGAGGCACCGTGTTACGGTGGTTCTCCTCTTACCTCTCAGATAGGTCACAGTCGGTGTTGGTTGGAGGACAGAAGTTGACCCCTAGGCCCCTAAAATATGGGGTGCCTCAGGGCTCGGTCCTGTCCCCCATCCTATTTAACATCTATATGAAGCCACTGGATGAGATCATTCGCCGGCACGGGATCAAATATCATCAATATGCGGACGATACTCAGTTGTATCTGTCCGCCCCGTGCCAACTCAGCGAAGCGGTAGAAGTGATGTGCCAGTGCCTGGAGGCTGTTAGGGTCTGGATGGGAGTAAACAAGCTGGCACTCAATCCCGACAAGACCAAGTGGCTGTTGATGTTGCCCCCCAAGAACGGACCAGATATTCCATCTCTTAGCCTGGGGGGTGAAACCCTTCGCCCCTCAGAGAGGGTCCGCAACGTGGGTGTCCTCCTGGATCCTCAGCTGACATTAGAATACAATCTGTCGGCTGTGACCAGGGGGGCCTTTGCCCAGGTTCACCTGGTGCACCAGTTGTGACCCTACCTGGACCGGGAGCCACTTCAAATGGTCACTCATGCTCTCGTCACCTCTAGGCTTGATTACTGTAATGCGCTTTACTTGGGGCTGCCCCTGAAGAGTGTTCGGAGACTACAATTGGTCCAGAATGCAGCCGCGCGAGCGATATCGGGTGTACCTAGGTACACCCATGTTACACCTATCCTCCGCAAGCTGCACTGGCTTCCCATCAGTCTCCGAATACGCTTCAAGGTGCTGGTCATTACCTTTAAAGCCCTACATGGCTTAGGACCTGGATACCTACGGGACCACCTCCTGCCACAAACCTCCCAACGACCTATAAGATCTCATAGATTGGGCCTCCTTTGGGTACCATCGACCAGGCAATGCCGGTTGACGACTACTCGGGGGAGGTCTTTCTCTGTAGCTGTTCCGGCCCTGTAGAATGATCTCCCCGCAGAGATCCGGACCCTTCCCACACTCTCAGCCTTCCGTAAGGCCACTAAAACCTGGCTGTTTCAGCAGGCCGGGGCTGTTGACCACAAAATATGGTCCAGCCCCACTTGGAATGGAGTGCATGGTATGTTTTTATGTCTATTTTTTCTTTCTTCTATTCCTTTTGATTTATTTCTATTGTTAGCCGCCCGGAGTCCTACGGGATTGGGCGGCATACAAATGTTATTAAACTTTGAAACTTTGAAACTAATTGAATTCTTAACTCTG
Source organism: Thamnophis sirtalis (assembly GCF_051295495.1). Lineage (NCBI taxonomy): Eukaryota > Metazoa > Chordata > Lepidosauria > Squamata > Natricidae > Thamnophis > Thamnophis sirtalis. The sequence goes on along the minus strand of NW_028261386.1, from coordinate 102,760,547 downwards.
CTTTCTTTAAACTGATTGTTTTATCAGGGAGCCTTGATTATCTACTATTGTTTCTAATATCTCTATATCTGTTTTAAAAGAAAGTCAGGATTTATTTCTTTGTATTTCTTTTTCTTTTCTTTCTGCACATTTGGCTTTGTTTTCTCTTTAATTCCTTACTTTTTTCTCTTTTCTATCTTAATTATTACTTTTTGTTAGTTTTTGTCTTTCTAGTTTCAAAAATCTAATGAATTTATTCCCTTTTTGTTTTAAAGGGAAGATATGCCTTGAACCTGCAACTTCCATCAGCTGCCACAAGAGGGTGTGTGTCATGGAAAGCTACTGCTGTACTTTTAAAGTTTATTTCCAGTTTTCAAGTGCGCATTCTACATCAATAAAGGAGGGCTAGCGAAAAGCATTGAATTATAGTGTCTTTTATTGCATATCACACTTACATACACTTCATGCTACTTGGATGAGGATAAGCAATGTTGTACTAAGCAAAGAAAAAGAGTAAGACATAGTAAGCCAAAGAAATTAAAGATATGATGTCAGAAAACAAAAGAAAATATGCATAAACTGAATGTTTATTTTTATTATTTCTCTCCAAAGAGCCAGTTAAGGTGTTGGTTAAGACATTAGGCTAGAAAGCAAGAATCTGTACAGTCTAATCTCATGAAACCAACTAGGGGTGGAGCCAGTCATTCTTTCTAAAACCCTAGGAAGCAGGTAAGGGCAAACCACCTCCAAAATAACCTTGCTAAAGAAAATTGCCAGGAATTGTCCAGGAAGTCTCCAAGAGTCAACAATGATTTGAAGGTATCCCCACCAAAGATCTTCCTAACCATGCAAACCACTCTTGTCTCCATACACTTATTATCTATTTGTTTCTTAAACTTGTTACTTCTGTTGTTTATCATTTTACTCACACCAAGCCCAATATTCTATGCAAACTAGGATCTCTAATCTACAGGCTGTCTTGCAAGCCAACATAAGTGACCTGCATCCCATTAGAAAGTATAGCCCCGTGATGGCGAACCTATGGCATGTGCACCAGAGGTGGCATGCAAAGTACTTTCTGTGGCCATGCTTGCCATTGCCAGCTGCTCTTCTGGGTTTCGTTGCAGCATGCATGCTGGTCAGCTGGTCTTCACACAAAGACATCTGGCTAGTGCACATGCACACGCCAGAACCAGAAAGAGCAGCTGGCTCTCTTCCAGGTTCCGGTGCTTTGGTGAGCATGCGCTCCAGTTTCAGCACTCAGTGATGAAAAGGTTAACCATCAATGGTATAGGCAATAAACTAACAAAAACTCATGGTCCGTATTCCTTACACTCTATAGGTTTGGGGCAATGGTGGGTTTCAAACTTTTTTTAAAACCTCTTCTGTAGGTGTGGCCTGCTTTGTGGGAGTGGCTTGCCAGCCATGTGACTAGGTGGGCATGGCCAACTTGTAAAATGGGGTGAAACTCACTTAACAACGCTCTTGCTTAGCAACCAAAATGTGGGCTCAGAAACTGGCATTTGAAGCACGCAAGTCTTAAAGCTGTCAAGTTACAAGACTCTTGCACCCCTAACTGTTTAGAAAAAAAACCCAGTGGTGTTCAAACTTGACAGCTTTAAGACTTGTGGACTTCAACTTCCAGAATTCCTCCTCTCGCTCTTCATCTTGATGATGTGCAGACGGGCGGGGGGAAGGAGCTGGAACTGGTTCTAAACGACCCTGTAAATTTGTGGAACCTCTTCTATAGAAGAGGTTAGAACTGGCAGGAACCCACGCCTGGTTTGGGGGAAAACCATAAACATTTTAAATATATCTGATTATATTCAGAGTAATTTCAAAGCAACCATTTTATGGTGAGGCTCATATAAAAGTATCAAATTTGCCAATAAAAATATATCTCTTCCTTATTTTTTACATTTTTATGGTACTGATAATTTATTAAAGTCTTGAGTCAAGATTGATTCCTGGTGGACACATATGGACACATCTGTTATTTTCTTTCTGATTTGTTTTTTCTGCTGGTGTGGAAATAGTTTACCATTGTCTTCTTCATAGATTTAAAAAAAACAATCTAACATTCAGCAACAATTACATGTAGATTAAAAGGTTCATGAGATTTTATAAAAAAATCTCTTGCAGGGGTGTCAAAAAAAAGTCAAAAGAGAAGTCTTGCTAAAATGGAAATATTTTTATCAAGAAATATCTGGGCTGTAATCTTATGGATGACCATAAGATGTCAGCAAATATAAACAACATTCTTAACCCTCTGCTGCCATATAATGGTCGTCTGGATTTTGGCAACCAAGATTCCACAAGTATCCTTGTAGAAAGAAAAGGAAAATGGTTGGGATATATTTTGGGATAATATTTTGGGTTAAGGTTGGAATAAACAAAATTTTCTATAAATGGGCTTCTCTGTCCCAAATGATTCAAGGAAGGATCACAAAGCTTATGAGGTAATCTTTTTTTTATTTAAAAGAACCCCAAAACACTTCTGCTAAAAGCATGCTCTGCTAAAAACCTAAGGAATAACAAAGCTTTCAAATGTTTCTCAAAAGTATTCATTCATAGAAATTCAAATCTGCATGCATCAGTGGTGGGTTCTTTTACTACTTTTACTACTTTCTTTTCTGTGCCTGGGCATCAGGGCGGGTGGGCGGAGCCTCTTACCTCTGCCACTACCGATCCGGGATGAACCGGCAGAAACCCACCGCTGGTATGCATGTTTACTTCTAAACAATGACCCACTGACCAGATAAAAAGTATATGTGATCATCAACAACAGCTGCCAGTTTATCTAAACCAAACTAAGGAAAATTAAATTAAATTTAACAACATTTCTATGATTGAAAAAGTGGAGGATACCTGAGAGGGAAAATTCACCCTTTTGACTTTCACTCTCTCGGATTAGAAAAGCTCCTGACTCATTCTCATGATAAAGGAGTTGTTTCTCAGCATCTGTTCGTTTAATAGATCCAAAAAACCACCTAAAAGAGAAAGAAGTTGGTACAACTAATTAGTACTCAGAACTAGGTTTACACAAATAATCATATGTTAAAGCAAAGGACCAGTTCTAACCAAATTATTTATCTATGAAGTATAATCTTAATAAGTAATAATACAGACAGGAGGTCCTTCCTCATACATGTTGGGAACAGCACAAATGAATATACAACTGTTATATATTGAGCAATGGTGGGATTTAAATAATTTAACAACCGGTTCTCTGCCCTTATGACCAGCTAGTTGGGCATGGCTTGGTGGTCATGTGACTGGGTGGGCGTGGCCAACTCAATGTCACTCACATCAATGGGCACTTCACCTTAGCTATTACAATGTAATAAGGGTTAACCAGAGGGTTAACCATTCCCCTGTAAGCAGGGCAATAAAGATTAGGCTAGAAATAACACCAGAATGTTTCCTTCCTGCCTTCCTTACAGGATTAGCCCTGCAAAGTGGAAAAAACCAAAAAGAGATTTCTTCCAACAACCAGTTCTCCAAACTGCTTAGAAAGTTAACAACCAGTTCTCCCGAATAGGTGTGAACTGGCTGAATCCCACCGCTGATACTGAGACTGGAGCAAGAAGCTCCACCAAGATACTCCATTCCGGCAGGAAAATACTCAAAGCCGATTGGCTGAGCCGCCTGACAGCTCCCTATAAAAGGGCTAGCTGTCAGACAGGCCAGTGCTGGATCTGGACCAGGGGTGGGTTTCGACCGGTTCGCACCGGTTCCTGCGATCCGGTTGGTCACCGAACCCGGAAGTAAGTAACTTCCGGGAACTGCGAAGCCCCCCCCCGCGCCCGCGCGCGCCCGCACACCTGCGCCCGCTCTTTACCCGGTTTTTACGAATTCTGCGCTTTCCACGCCTGCGCAGAACGCCTGCGCGATCCTCCAGGAGCAGCTGGAGCATCGCGCAGACGCTAGTACGCATGCGTGCGCTGCGTGCGTGCGCGAGGATGCCGCGTGCGTGCGCGAGGACGCCGCGTGCGTGCGCGAGGACGCCGCGTGCGTGCGCGAGGATCCAACCGATCCGGTTGGAACGGGGCGAGAAACCCACCCCTGATCTGGACATAGTTATCGGATAAAGAGCTGTTTGTTGTCACTGAAACCTGAGTCCTGTTTCATCTGTTCACCCTATCTAAGAACAACAGTATTTAGAAACACATCCGATCCCAGTGTTTTTCAGCCTCAGCAAGTTTAAGATAAGTGGACTTCATTTCCCAGAATTCCCCAGCCAGACTTGAGTTGTTGAAGTGCATACATCTTAATGTTGCTGAGGTTGAGAAACACTGTGGAACACTGTCTTATCCTATGTGCATCAGTGTCACATCAGCTATATAACCAATTACTCTTTCCCCCAAAATACAAATTAACTAAAAGAGCCTAGAAGTAGACACTCGTGCCCTGTGTCATGCAAGACCCTTTGTCTGATTTCAAAAACTCGTGGAAGGTATCTTATCAGACCACCCAAAAAAATCTTTCCTTTCACAGCATTTTGGACAGTTTTAAAAACAATTTCTGAGGCCAAGATGTTATTAAAAAGGCCTACTAGCTCTTGCTTTAATAATCCATGTTGTTCTGCTGTTTTCCCAGTTCATGGATGCTAGCTAAACTATAAGTAAGTTAATGAAAAGTCTCTTGGAAAGTAAATCACTGCAATAAAGCTGATAAAATGATCAATCCTTCTGTAACTGCAAGAGATCAGGAAAGCTAGTTACGTTGTTGAAAGATAATATAATGCTTTAAATTAAAATAAGAAATTAACGGTGGAAAAGAAAACAACTTAACTCTGCATTATCCTAGCCTGGTTATAGAACAATGCATGCCTAAACAGAATTACATTTAATTAAAAGAAATGAGTAGAAAGGATTATGAGAAGATTTTAAATTGTTTTAGGTAAATATATTTAGCTTTGCACAAGTTTTTTTTTTAATGAGTTTTCTCACCAAGCTACGTTAATATTTAACACTTTATGATTGACTTTTTTCATAAAGGAACATTGAGTTTTCCAACGGTATCTAACCTTTCTAATTTTGTAAAGTACAATTTCCTTTGCTATGTTAAATAGCAATCCAATGAAATAGCAGCACTAGTCTTTTGTCATACTACTGTAATATTCTCATTTTTTTTATTTTTAAAGCCGAAGTTTTAAAGCTCCAATGAATAGGAAAAATACCAATGAAAATTAAGCAGAGAAGGGGGGTTGACTGGAAGGAAAAAATGATGGACTAATTTATGGCTTTTGGTTATTGGAATGGAATGATGGGTAAGATGGAGCAATCAAGGAAGGATAGAGGGTAAAGGAATTATGATTTATTGTTCCAGTTGTTAATGAAGATGGTGTCAATTTTGAGAGAAACTGATCCAATTCACAAACAGCAACTGAATAGATTACCAGCATATTTTGGCAAGTCGCTAGGTATAATGGGGTCTTTATGTGAGATATTGCTTCATAATAATAATTTGACTCTTAACAATAGTCTTTGTTGTTGGATTTTAGTTTATGGCATCTCAAGATGGAGAGGCAGAAAATTTTATTTTTGAAGTATCTTGAATAATTATTTTGTCCTGTGCTACAACTTTCCTTCTCTTCTGACCTCCTTAAAAATAAATTCTTTCTGTGCTGATCTTTTCCATTTTTCGTAGGGCTATTGCTTGGGGAACTTTTTAATTCTTTTAGACACTTTCCGTGTGTTTTAATAATGATCTCAGAAGACTGAATTTTTCATTGGAATTTTTCATGGAACATTAATTTTAATACATTTTAAATTGGATTTCCTTATTGTGTGGTTCTGGTTTAATGATCACTTTCCATAAATTATGAGAAAAAAATAAGAATTTTAAGTTCTCTTTTCAGTTAATAAGGAATCAGAGGGAGGGAGGAGGGGAGCGGGAAGTGGGGAGAGAGAGAGGAGAGAAACAGAAAACAAGTGTTCATATCAATTTCTGGATTTTTCTCATTTTATTTTAGTCCTGCCTACCTTGAGATCCTAATGCACTAACCTTGTGAGACTGAAGACCTAGCAAAAAAGTAACTGGCCACCCCAGCCTAGAGAAAACAAATGATGATTAGCTTTTAAAAAAATTAAAACAAACTAGCTGGAGCTAATCTAGTTTTATGTATTCATTGTTCCCTTATGCACCTCATTATAGAATTGTGTGTATTATATATGCTTCTCTTTCAATACACACACACACAATCACACACACATTTGTTATGTTCACTCATACAACTGTATCTCCCCTGCTCCGATGTAGACAAAATATGCATAAAGAAGAAACAGCTCCTCAGGATTTTGAGTCTTTATATTGTTTGCATGACAAAGAAGGAATTTAGCATCAAGAAGTAATAGAAGTAAGTATTCAAGGATATGATATTCATTATATTGTTGTAAAGTGGCCGCCTTTAGAATGAGAGGGGATATAGAGAGCCTTATGCTGAAGCATACTGCTATGCTTTGGATCTAACTTCAGGAAACCAGCAGCTGATTATTTTGATTGAAACTTGAGTGTGCAGGAATTCAGGTATTGGAAAAACAGTTCCGGGTTCTAGTCCTCCCCCACAGATGCTCACAGGATGACTTTGGGCTAGTCAGTCTCTCTTAGCTGAGCCGCCCATCTCACAGGCATACAAATGCAGAACAAAATAGAAGTTGGGAATGTTTTGTATATTTCTTGAGGTCCTGAACAAAAGAAAGGCAGAATATAAATCTAATACATAAACAAATCAGTCAACAACAAAAAAAATGTGGATGGGAGTGAACTGAATCAAATTAAATCCAGAACAAGATAGAAGTGTTATTAGAAAAAGAAAAACTGACAAATGGGAATTGAAGTTCCATCTGACTTGGTTACTGTGTAGTGTGTTCTTAAGGAATGTTCAGAAATGTTAGCTCCTATAAAACCAATTGAAGATGCCAAATGGTGAATGATACAGAGAATATTTTATTCTATTGATGAAACAGTTGCCCTGCTTGCCAATTTTTTTCTAGACTTTTTTTTTCAAGAGGGAGTTTTTGATTTCTACTCTTACCAAACTAAACAGCCCATGGTCTAGTGGTTGTCTGAGGAACTTCCTATCTTGATATGAACCAGCCTGTACGTTAAAGTGAGCAAGAAAGTCTCTTTATATATAGTCTCACTTTCTCAAGTCCATTTGTTATGATCAAGCTTTCCAACTATGCTTTTTTCCCCTTTTAGTGAAGAAATCCAGACTTTCCTCATAAACTAGGTTGTTATGATATGAGGGAATTAGTACGATGCTTGCTGAAAACAACCTATGTTTTGCCTAAATATTCACCGCTGAATTGACACAGGGCAGGTCAGAATAGAAGAATGTTGAAAACAAACAGTTAGGCAGGAGGTGCAAATGACTGTAGACTTCTTTGCTGATAAGCATGGATGCCTTTGAGGGCAAGCTGAACCTTAGCAGATGTTTGCCTACTGAATGTCAACCCATTTTGTAATACCTAAAATATCATTTTCTTTTTCTCTTTCCTTTCTCTACTGTGCAGCAGCTACCCCTTTCTCTTACCACGAAACTTCTAATTCCTTCTTCTTGATTTCTTCTTCTTTGTGGTTGAAGAAGAGAAAGGGACATATTTGTGTAATATATTTTCATGCTTTTATTCTTTGGATATGGTTGGTATATGGGAATCAGTTCACTGTTTAAGTTTGTATAGGCAACTCATTTTAATCAATTTGGACTTCATAGTATTAAATATTTTGGAGTGTTATTTCCTTTCAGTAACTTATACATGTACATAAATGAATAGATACACTGGCATTTATTGGGTAGAATTATTTTCAGATGGAATTTGCAATGTTAGATTGGCAAGGTTGGAATGCTGGGAATTACAAATGACTTTTTCTGTCTTCTTTCTTCATGCTCGTCTTAAATCCAAGGTTGCTTTCCTCCATTGTTGTTTTATTACATTGCAATGTAACTGTTTATGTTTAAGTTTTTCTAGTTAGCTCCCTTAAGTGTCCTCTGAAGAGGAAAATGGGCTACAAATCTGATCAAATTAATAAAATAGTTAATCAATAAAATTCCATATAGTGGAGTGCACTAAATATGTCTTCAATCCAAGTCATGAGGTAATTCATGTTTCGCAAATGGGAATAATGAGGTCAAAATGTTAATCCTATGAGTCAAACCTTCCTGAGAGTAACCTGTGAAAAAGTCAAAGGGGCATCAACGAATTTAGATTGCAGCAGAAACATGAACCCAAAACTGATTCCAAGGTGAAGCCCTTGCAATAACAATGATAAGCCCTTGCAATAACAATGATTTGTTTCTTTAATCAAGCTGTTGAGTGAGTACTGTTGCCAGAATGAGGTGAGGAATGGGGAAATGCTAAAGGATTAAATGAAGATAGAGGATCATTGGTTTCATCCTCAATGCAGTAAGTGGTTTCTAACAACTTCCCGTCATCTTATGGTTTAAAGATACACTTTGTGGTGAACAAACTGCCACACACCTTTTTGTTTTATTTATAATATTATAAAGCTGACCTTTAGAAAGGGGAAGATGCATCATAATCTTGACAGTTCTTGAGCTTTAATTGTACTGTTTAGGATTCTTTGGCTTAGAAAAAAGAAACCTTGGAGGGTCAGGGAGCAGCTTTTCTCCTTCTCTAAAAATCCTAATACTTGAAGTCATCCAGTGAAGCTGACAGAAAGGAGAAATCCTTCTTCATACAACACATAGCTAGCCTGTTGAATTCATTCTCATGACTGCTACAAACCCGGATAGTTGTAATACCAGGCTAGATGTATTCAAGGACAATAGGTCTATCAAGAATAATTAGACCATATTGACCTCTGGTTGGAGGAAGCCTCTCTCTAAAGGCCAGTTACAGGAAAACTACAAAAAGAAAGGATGTCCTACATGGAAGGATCCCAGAGACATCTGGTGGGCCACTGTGAGAAACAAAAGGCTGGAGTATAAATGGACCTTGACTCGCTTGCAGTGCAACTTTTATGTTCTCATCACAATCCAGTCCCATTCTACACAATAATTGGAATAATACCATAGGTAGATTATGCTGGTCTATGACCATAATGCATATTTGATTTGGCTTGATTTAAGATCAAAAGAGAGAAGTTGGGTAGTGAAACACCTGCAAGCTCAGAGGCACCAAGGACTTCACAGTTCAACCCTGAGCTACAAATATTATCTTCCATTGGTAGAAAACAATGGCGGGTTGCAGGCGGTACGCCCCGGTACTGTTCCGGTACAGTGCTCCAGAGGGCCCGCCCACCCTCCTTACCTATATTTGTGCTCTTTGGCACTTCCACGCATGCGCATGGAGCATACAGTGCCTGCGTGATGCTCTGCCGAGCAGCTGGAGCATCGCAGAGGCATCGCAGAACGTTGCAGGAGATAAGGATGCATGCGCACAATGTGTGCATATGTGCGCATGCTATGCACATTCATGTGGAGGATGCCGGGCCCCATTGCACCGTACCGGTTGCAACAGGATCCAGAACCCACCACTGGTAGAAAAGTCTAAATAGTTGCATTCTAATAAAATGAATGGCAGAGCTATTTAGAAGACCAAGGGGATGTCTGCATTTATACTGAACACTGCAACTGTTTTCAACAGCTTGGTAACAGCAAAATATGAAAGGAAAATCAGAACCAAATCATATATTTCATTTATTTTTGAGCAAGACAGAAATCTGTTTCAAAGAGTCTGCCACCAAAATATATTCTCTCTGAACATTGTAAGATTATTTTGTTTTCATTATTCATAAAAGTAATGAAAAGGGAGTTCTTTTTAAATCTTTAAGACCAATTCAAAAGCTGTTATATAGTAACCAAACTTTTAAAAAAAATTAGAAAGGAGAAAATCTTATCTCAGAACTCAGCAGAACTGTCTCTTCCTCTAGCCAGTTACAGATTGAAATAATGCTCTGTAGGAAGTTATCACCCAGCCCTCCCCCAGAAAAACATGAAATATCCTAGGAAATATTGAAAAGGCAGAATATTTCCCTGGATGTGAAAAGGAAGAAACATATTTTAAATGACAGAATAGCTGCCTGCAGCTTTCTGCCCATCCCCCTTTGTCAATGAGCCATTAAAGCCTGAGATAGTCCACTTTACATTGTGGGAAGTTATCATCCAGCCCTCTCCCAGAAAAATGAAATATCCTAGGAAATATTGAAAAGGCAGAAAATTTCTCTGGATGTGAAAAGAAAGAAACATGTTTTAAAAGACAGAATAGGTCTGTAGCTTCCATCCCCACTGTTAATGGGCCATTGAGAAGGCCAGGCTACTCCCTTTTATATAATAAAGACTTCTCCACTGCAGCCCACTGCAGGGGGAGATGGGAGTAAAGGCATGATAATATTGACCCTTTATTCAACTGACCACATGGCATCTGAGAACTCATCCATACCTGGATTCAAAACACAGCCTAGAGAGTAGCTCCTGCATGGCCCCATGGGAGTCTGACAACCAATCAGAATACATTTCTTACACAGGAACAGGAAACAGAGGTGGGACTGAACAGGTTATAAAAAGCTTAGCAAGCCCCTTCCTCAGCCCTTCTCTTCTTCTCCACCAACATTGAAGCATGTGATCACCTTTTCTGTTCAGGGCTCAAGCCATGTGGCCCTGTCCAACAATAAATCATCTTTCGAAGCAGCCTCCATGTCTCCAGTGTCTTTTTCCCCACTTGGAGCCGAACCCAGAAGGACATTTCTTTCATCAACATAATAAAGAGTTCTCACCTTCAGCTCCAGAGTGATGGGATTAAGGCATGATAATATTGGCCCTTTACCCAACTCGCCACATGGCATCTGAGAACTCAACCAAACCTGGATTCAAAACGCAGCCTAGAGAGTTGCCCCTGCATGAGCCTATGGGAGTCTGACAACCAATCAGAATACAAGATCAAGATCAAAGGCCAGAGAGGGCATAAAACCAGGGACTCAGCTTTTCTTCCTCCCTTCCCTTCTCTTCTCCACCAACACTGAAGCATGTGGTCACCTTTTCTGTTCAGGACTCAAGCCATGTGGTCCTGTCCACCATTAAAACCATCTTTCCAAGCAGTCTCCATGTCTCTTCCCCACTTGGAGCCGAACCCAGAAGGACATTTCTTCCAACAGCTCAGTGTAAACATTTCCAAGTTATGAAAGAACAGGTTGTAATTGTATTATTCATTTTCCTCTTCTCATCAGCTCTGTTAATATGTAAACACCACATAAATATTTCCCTCAATAAATCTTTGAATAAGACTCCACCAAAGAATTGCATTTTTAATGCTACGCTCTTTTTTTCTTTTTAGCTGACTCCATTCTTCTGACTTATCTTTTGTGTTTCTTTCAGATAAATATTTAACCAATTAATAGCCTGTATACGCAACTATTTGCCTCCTAAATAGTCAGGGATGCCAAGTAAAATGAGATGAGGTTTCAGCATCCAGAAACTGACAGAAATAGGCAAATTTCTGTCAGCAGCTCCATCTGCTTTTGCTAAAATGATTAAAAGTGTAATCTCAGTCCAGTTGGGGTGTGTAATGATGCACAAAAAAAGGCAGGGGTTGCATCACAGTGGCATGACATTGCTTTTGTAATGGCATTTTGGTATTACTCTGACTGGCAAAGATTGCTGTGTGTCAAACAAGCCAATATTTTTTGTTGGTAAAACAGATAGTCTTTTTGAACAACTACCGTATTTTTCAGAGTATAAGACTCACCTTTTTCCCTCATAAAAGAGGCTGAAAATCTGGATATGTCTTATACACTGATTACAGCATTATTTTGCCTCCCAAAACCCTGCCCCCTTCACCAAAATGCCCATGCAGAGCCTGTAGAAGGCTTTCGGAGAGCTCCTGGAGACTGGGGAAGGCAGAAATGAGTAAAAAAAAGGGTCATTTTTTGCTCATTTGGGGGGCACCCCCCAGGTGCACTCTACAAGCCCCCTAAAGGCTACACATGCCTTTTGGGGGGGGGGAATGGGCCCGTTTTTGCAAAAAATGGGCCATTTTGGGAAAGTTTGCAGAGTGCAAAAAAAAATTTTTTAATTTGTCTCTTCAAAACCTTGGTGTGTCTTATACTCCAGTATAAGTATACTCTGAAAAATACAGTACTCTTTCAGTGACTGTTCAAGTTACGATGATGCTGAATGAGGGGGCCTTATGATAGAGCCTCATAGTTGTGACTATCACAATATCCACAATCACACCAGAGTGGGTTGCTGTCAGTTCGGCCCGGATCAGCTGAACTGGTAGTAGCGGCAGCGGGAGGCTCCACCCACCCGCACGGACACTTCTGCGCATGATGAAGCGTGCCTGAACCGGTAGTAAAAAGATTAGCAACCCACTTCTGAATCATACAATCATGATTCAGGTGCTTGGCAGCCAACTCACAATTGTGACGGTTGGAACATTCACACAATCACCATTTGCAACCTTCACTGCCAGCTTCTGAGAAGCAAAGTCAATGAAGACAGCTGAAGATCACAAATAGCAATCAAGTGATAGTGGTATATATTCTGTGATCGTGCAATTCATATAACGATAGCAATTAGGAGTACCATAACTTTCTTAAGTCAGTGCATTCATCTGACAACAATCATGTTGCTCAGCAATATAGTTGCTTGTCCAGTTGCCATTATGAAGCGAGGTCTGCCTGTACATAGAACAAGTAAGGAAAGTATGCAGCATTTCTCCACTTCCTTAAGAGCAGCTTTGTCACTTGACAAAGGAGCAAGGAAGGAGGAGGAGGTTTGGAATGGAGCAGTCAGCAGTATTCTAGGTCAATGATCCATTGATATCTTTTTCTGGATCTTTTTCCTCCACCATCCCAAGCTGAATGGCCTACATTTTTAATCCCTGTTTTTCTTTTTCTTGTTTCTCCTTTCTCACCAAATTTAATCCCTTGCTGTTCTCTTTCTGAGTTATCTTGATGATCGATATATGGATGGACAGACAAGAGTCCAAAACTTTAATACAAGTTTGCTTAACCATCCCGTGGAATGAACATAACTACTAAATTAAATGATGTTAAATGTGGAAAGGACATGGACCAATGATATCCTTATTTATATCTCTAACTCATCTCATATTTGTTGAGAGAGACAGATGTCTCCATGGTTACAGGCTTGGTACTGCAAGATCCTTTTCTGGAATTACAGTTTGCACTTTGAATGGCTGAAATTTTCAGATAGGCTACTGACTCCTTGCTTGGAAGTTTGTTTGTTTGTTCGTTCAATCGTTCATTTATTCACTCACTCACTCACGCACTCATTCATTCACTTTTTTATAGCCACTTGTTTCAGTCCAATTGACTTTGGGCTACAAGCAATATCACAATGTGCTATACGCCTTCCCAATTAGAACAGAGTTTGTTTGGGTTTTCGTACTTGTATGGTATCTGGACACTGAAGCTTTCCAGCTTAAAATCCTGCACCTGCATTCAGGCCATACAGCTGCTGACCTTCCCGTTCCAACTTAGTACAATAGTTTGGACTTCTACCCTGGGCTTCATTCCTCTCTGCCATTTGCCCTTGACCTTCAAATTGCGTCCTTGAGCTATTTCTAAGCTGCCTATTTTGGCACACCCAATTGTGACTTGATAATAATGCATTCCATTGAGATTGTGCCTTCTGAAAATAGCCATGCCTGCTATCTATTCTGCAAAATGTAAAGGAGCAGACAAACCTTCCTTCAAAACATTCTATGGATGCAGCATATGTCAGATTGTTATGAGAGTTCAGAACATGCCATGATGGATGTGGCCGATTACAAAATATCTATGAACAAAATATTAGCCACAGCTATCCAAAGTTCTATTGTCTAAGAATGCCTCTTGAATATCTCAAGGTCCCAGAGACATTGCTGAAAATATAGTTTGGACTGAATGGTGAGTCTTTGCTTTGTATCATGCTAAGTTTCCTTTTTTTTAAATGCAATATATCTTTAAAAATTAGCTAGAACAGGGGTGTCAAACTCAAGGCCTGCAGCTGGATCCGGCTCGCGGGATGCTTAGATGTGGCCCGCGAGGCCAGTCTGGAAATAGCAAAGGATCAGCCTGCAGTGCCTCTGCAAGCAAAAGCGGAGGGCAGGGGAACTGTGTGCAGGCCCCATTTTTGGCCTGGACAGCCTCCTCCAACACTCTGTGACATGTGCAAGGGGCCACATGCAGCCCCCTTGTGTCCTATTTTGGCTGGTAAGGTGCTGCAGGAGGCATCCATACTGTTTCCGCTCCCATCAGCCAACCCACAGAGGACAACTACAATGCTGATCCAGCCCTTGAAGAAATCCAGTTTGACACTCCTGAGTTAGAGGAAGGATCAAGATAGGCAGCAAAGAACATATTGCCCCATGTTCTGCATGCTTTCCGTATGTTCTTCTGTGGACATCATCAAAAGTATAGGCATCATTCTCATTCTTATTTTTGTCAGATATCAACATCTGGTCTAGTTTCAATCAGCATTTCTTAACAATTTGGAAGCAAACTATACTGGATATATGAGATACTGCATATAGTTATATTCAGCTGAAAGAATCATAAAAGATAAGAGTCAGAAGAACGTAAATTGCTAAAACAAAACCAAGGGCACTACATACAACTTTTTAGGTGGATTCATGCTGTGTTCACAGGCTATATATGCGAATTGATTCTGTATAGAAGTTAGAATTAGAATATAATGGAATAGCAGAGTTGGAAGGGACCTTGGAGGTCTTCTAGTCCAACCCACTGCTTAGGCAGGAAACCCTATACCATTTCAGACAAATGCTGTTCAATCTCTTCTTTAAAACTTCCAGCGTTGGAACATTCACAACTTCTGGAGGCAAGTTGTTCCATTGATTAATTGTTCTAAATGTCAGGAATTTATCTTCAATTCTAAGTTGCTTCTGTCCTTGATTAGTTTCCACCCATTGCTTCTTGTCCTATCCTGAAGTGCTTTGGAGAACAGCTTGACTTCCTCTTCTTGTGAGATATTGGAACACTGCTATAATGTCTCCACTAGTCCTTCTTTTCATTAAACTAGACATACCCAGTTCCTGCAACTGTTCTTCATATGTTTTAGCCTCCAGTCCCCTAATCATCTTTATTGCTCTTCTCTGAACTCTTTCTAGAGTCTCCACAACTTTTTTTTACATTGTGGCGACCAAAACTGGATGCAGTATTCCAAGTGTGGCCTTACCAAGGCATTATAAAGTGATGAATAATGTTACTGGGAATATGGCAAATAGTACAATTTCAACAGTCAGTGCACATTTATATTTTTATTGGCAATGGATTCTGGCTAATATTGCGATGTTTTATCTGTACTCACTGAATCTAAGTTTATTGGTAATATCTAACATTTAAATTTCATTTATTATATGCCCATGCCAAAAAAATATTGGCTTATCATCCAAAATGTGATAAAGATTTGAGACAAAAGATCATCTGCATAAATTGACTAATATGTGAGCTTAGTGTCATTCTATGCCTCTGGTTTTATGCATTTCTGATTTCTGGATAATGTTACCCAGAAGGCATTTTGAGTGAATCTGGTAGATGAACAAGGCAATCTAAATAGCAGTGATCCTACAGTCTATATGGCTCGGACTTGAGCCAGGGGTGGTATTCAACCGGTTCCAGTTTGGGCGAACCGGTAGCAGCAGGGGCGGGAGGCTCTGCCCACCTGACCTGACGTAATGCCCGACCTTCAAAGGGAAGGTTATTTTCCCCCCAAATTGTGATCTCAACCATTTCTCCTGTATTTCCTAGATTGGAGTGGTCCTCATTCTCAAGATAAATTTATCATTTTATGATAAATGATGATAATGTGAATGATTGTATGGAGAAATAAAATTAATAATAAAATGCTCATAAAAACTTTACTCCTTTTCCCATCGTTTATGCCATTATTCTTATCTGTATCTTTGACAGTAACTTAATTTATCAATGGCTAACCTGCAGCTAATGTCCTTTGATTTGTGGACTTCATTCTTTTGTGGCCTGTTGCGTCATCACTGATAACAAGAAAAGACCAGAGAAGCCCAGATAAGTGTGTTTCAAGTGCGTGACAAAGACTCATTGTTTAAGAACTGGTTAAGGAGGTCAGAGTGGAAAACAGCTGATACCTCAACAAAATTAACTAAGCCTTTTGCAAGAAAAGCATAAAGAGCCCTTAAAGGAAGAAACGCCTTTAAAGCTCACAAATGAATCATTTTGATTATTTAAACGCATATGCAAAGCAGAAATTTTGATATTAAAAAATACGAGTCATGACTTCACCTTTTCCATAGCTGGTGCACTAGCTAGATACATAAAACTATGAACCATAGATGGTCATGACTCATTCAGTTGAAGCAGCCAAATAAAAACTATTTAAAAAATACTGTGCTTCTCAAGCATGTGACCTAGAGAAAATTAATCATTACCACCTTGCCAAGCTTCTTACTAAAGGAGAGCTATTTTTTTATCACAAAGTGGGTGAAGGCAGAAAGCATAAGGAAGAGAGTGGGAAGAGGAACAGTGAGAAATTCCAAAAAAGAAACAAGAGGAAAACCAACATTTCTATTATTTCATCTCCTGTTCTGTGTACTGAAGGTTTAATTCCTCTCTAAAACACCAGTAAAAACAGATTGGATAGAAAGTCAATTCAAGATCTAAATGAGAGGGTTTCATCTCAGAGCAAAAGTATTGACTGCACTTGGGGAAAAGTTACAATTATCTTAGATCACACAGAAGTTGCAGAAGAGATTAAACCTAATATATTCTTTGTCCTGTTATCCTATGTCATTTCCCTAGTGAATAGGAAGCACAGAGACTCATGTGGTTAGGATGCTGGGCTTGAGATTAGCAAACCCACATTTGAGACCCGGGTGCTGCCATGGGGTGGGGTGAGCTCCCATCCTTCATTCCAGTTCCTTCGGGGAACCTGAAAGGAACCCCCAACTCAGCATCTCCCAGGCAACAGTGATGTCATCAACTAATTCTTTCAACCCTGAAGCACAAGTTGACCACAAACAAGTGCCCTAGGAAATACACATGGAATTACAGCCTGACAGTGCTATGCAAACTTTATTCTTTATATTCAAACAGTATTAACTAGAGTTTACAGAGCCATGGTTTACTGACTCAGAATTCCATACCGGATTCCCTGTTTTTTCCCCTCTCCTCTGGCTGTGAACAACTGAAATTCTTTATGGGCACCTTTGTGGTAGGGGGGGGGACATGTAGGTGAGGAAATTGGGGGGGGGAGAATGAGGATGTGGATTCCTGGATGGTGCAGATTTCAGTTGTTGCTGGTTGGAAAGGAAAAAAAGGGAGATCACCAAGCATGCTTAAGAAAACCTAAATTACAACTGAAGAAAACCGTTTTTCTGGGCTTAACGTAATTGTTAAAGTATTTTGAAAGTAGAGTTCTAGAGTTTGCATCATTCAAAGTATCAAGATTCTCGGCACTCAGCTAACACATGCAAATATCTTCACACAACAGCTTAGTTTAATCAGCAAGACAAAACCATACATAACAAATGTTAAAAGCAAGGTTAGTACTCAATCTTAGGCCTGCAGTATGGATACCAAAAATGGCTTGAAATTTAAAAATCAATCTGACAACCAGACTCTTTCAATCACTGTATCTAATACCCTATTTTCTACTCTCTCAACCATAGTATTTTCCCTACAATTCTGCTGCAACTGGAATTTCTTTGCCACCTTCTGTAAAGCCCTGGAGAAACAGTCTCCAAGAACTGGAATGGAATGAGCTTGGCTCGTCTGTTTTATCCCAGGAAAATGGAAAATGGTTCTGACAATCAATCAATTACTGAAAAGAATGCATTCCTCTGACTTTCAATGATCCTGAGGAAGGCATTCCTGCTTTTGATGGATAGGGCAAGGAAAGCAGAATTTAAATGGTGCAATCTCCATTAAATTGCTCCTCCGTGTTCTTGATCCCTGTTCTTGATAAAAGGCACACAGTGAACTTGTCTGATGAGGAAGAATAATGCTCAGCAGAAAACCTTTGCCATTTCCACCAAGAAAGGAGTACGGATAGAGGTGCTCTGTTGGTTTGTAAATGGTCATGTGTAGCATTAAGCATTCCTAATGACCTTGGAAAAGATAGTCAAACAGCAATAGCACTTAGACTGATATACCGCTTCACAGTGCTTTACAGCCTTCTCTAAGCAGTTTAGAGAATCAGCATATGCCATGATGTGTGTGTACCTACAAAGATCAGAAATGTGTAAGGCATGGTGCTCCATGTGATCCTCTATGGAAGCAAAAGTTGAAATTTGAAGAAGCAGAATACTGTAAGCAGTATCAGTGCCTTTGAACTTTAGAGTTGGAGAAGACGCCTGAGAAT
This sequence comes from Thamnophis sirtalis, assembly GCF_051295495.1. Lineage (NCBI taxonomy): Eukaryota > Metazoa > Chordata > Lepidosauria > Squamata > Natricidae > Thamnophis > Thamnophis sirtalis. The sequence goes on along the minus strand of NW_028261386.1, from coordinate 102,742,243 downwards.
ACTGTGGACAGCCAAGAAAAGAAATAACTTATCAAGCAAATAAACCCAAAGTTCCCACTTGAGCCACAAATGATGAGGTTCAAATTATCCTTCACGTATTATGTGAAGACCTAGATCTGTGGAGAAGTCTCTAAAGCTGGGAAAAGTAGAAGGAAAGACAAAAAGACGACCAATCAGAAAGTGGATGGACTCACTTACAGTAGTAATGGAGGTATTGTTGGAAGAGCTGAAGGGACATATCATCATGGAGGGGGGAAAACCCCAATGTAGTCAGTAAGAGAGTCAACCATTCTTCATGGCACATAATCAATAGCAAGTAAACTTGTAGAAAACCTCCCATGGCTTTCTGAGTGGAATCAATCATGGGATGGAACCAGAGGTGGGTTGCTGCCATTTTGGGCCAGTTCGGTCGAACTGGTAGTGGAATTCAGACCTGGGTCACAAAACCGGCAGAGACCCAGGCCTACCACGCCCCCAAGTTGTTTCCCTTGCTGCCGTTTGGCCACCACCATTTTGGATTTTTACTGACTGCGAATGTGCAGTCCACTGTAAATTGTTCTGTGCATGCGGGAAGAACAATTTACATTGAATAGCACACATGTGCGCAGCACACACATTGCACGCGCGTTGAGAACTGGCAATAATGACGGCAGCAACCCACCCCTGGATGGAACTGAATATAAGTGAGCATTTCAGTGCTCATTCTTTCTTCAGAGTAATAGACACATGTACAGATTTACTGCAAATTAAGTAGCATTATCTTATGGGGCCTCCTAACCTCTCTGTTGTAATCAGTGGTGTAATTCTGTGGAGTTTGCTTAATCATAATGAAGTCATGATTCCACCGTGAGTCATTATCTTAATCTGAATTCACATGTTGCTCATTTTAATCAGTCAATTACATTCTTAATGCCTCGCTTACAATAATCAGATTTAGCTTCTTAAATTTTTTTCAAAGAGTCATCTCTCCTGTTATTTCATTTGATATAAAAGCTTTTAGGCTCCTTTAAAGAACCCCATTTGCAATGTGAGGTAAAGTACTCTGGGATAAATTACTGATATCACTTAAAGTAAAAGCTGACACTGTCTGCTATTGAAGAATTTAAACCAACTTCTTTATGATGTAACCGCACCTATGTTTGCATTCATGAGACATATACACACACACAAAAATTCTGCCCAGCATGATTAGCAAATTAAAGATCATAGAAGATTATTAATTAATATGTATGTTTAATTATACCACTAATTAACCAACTCATCTGTTTAATAAGAGGCAAACATTTACTACTATCTTCCAATATCTGTTCTTTAGCCATAGCTATCCATTTGAATATTCTATTTTCAATTGCTCAAGTTTTTAGAATCTTTACTTTTCTCCAGCCAAGGCACAGAGAATTTAGCAGTAATTATATAGCTGAACAACTCTTGACACTATCTAGTTTTTGTATGTCACAACATATTGAATGAAAAAGTATTTCCCAGTAAGTCAGATTAATATTAAACCACAAAGTTTAGTTCTTCTTTTAGAACTTAAGTTTGAACTGAGATATTCAGTCTGATTCCAGTGGAACCCATGGACTCCCTCTTTCCATTATCAACTGACATTTATAAACAGAACAGAACATGGGATGTTAGCATGCTGTAAAGTAATTTTCAAAGGATTACTTTTATTACGAAGACTAATTCTGGGCCTTTCTTGGTACAATGGGCATCTTTGGAAATTAAAAGCAGGGTTTTTGGTTACCCAACCTAGGTAAAAATCATACAAAGGAAACAAACTGCAGCATAAGATGTATCCATGGGAATTACTGGGACCTGATCAGTGGTGGGTTTCAATTTATTTTACTACCAGTTCGCTCATGCGCCCGATGCTTCTGCACAGAAGCGTCTGGGTGGGTGGATGGGTGGGCTATATTAAATGCTATATCCAGGCAACCATGATACTTTTACCCCTGCTGTTTTGTGATGATGTTTCAGAAATATTTTATCATCTTTAAAAAAAAATCTGTCTATATCTATACATTTTTCAGCCACCTTTCTTTCTGAAATTGAATTATGAATTCAATTCTGATATTCCAGATACTCGTACAAGAATAATTTTTCACTTCCTGTATCATGACTAAAATCTTCATAAGAACTTAACTGATTCAAATAAGATAAAATTGCTTATTCAAGTTGAAAGCATTGCTCGACAGATAAAATATACACTAGAAATCCAGCTACCGGTAGTTTTCATTTGTCATTTAAAAACCAACTGAGAAGCAGATTTCCATTTACTGGTATTTGTTTCAAATTCAAATTAAACTTTTATTGTTTTATAGTGTTTGTTCAGTAGATTGTTATATTGATTCTGTTAAGGTCATCACCATGAGCCACTTTGGGAAAATGTGAAAGTAAGTTTGCATTAAAAACTTATGTAATTATGTAAAATTAAAATTGCTAGAATTTTATTTCACAAATGAAAAAAACCAGAACTTAAAAAGTACCTCTGAAAATATGCAGAATGTTATTATTGTTATTGTTATCATCAATTTGTATAGCTCTCCATCTCAAATAAAAGTGACTTCTGGCGATATACAACAAAAGAATGCTTTTCCTTTGCTCAAAAGCATTCTCATTCACATATGTGATTACATATCTCTGAAGTTACAAGTTTAGGCATTTCTTTTGTAAGAATCTGCCTGGGACAACAATCCCATGACTTCATAAATTAATTTCAAATTTACTATTCCTTGTTTCCCATCTGCAGGTAGCCCCCACTTAATAACCATTCGTTCAGCCACCATTTGAAATTACAATGGTACTGAATGAATGGTATTTATGATCAGTCCTCAAAGTTACCCAGTTACAACTGCCCCGTGGTCACATGATTAAAACCTGGTTGTTTGGTAGCCTACCCACACGACCACAGGGTACAATTCAACTCCACCCATTCACTTGTCTTTCTGCATCTCTGCCATTTTGTCTGCTCTGCCTTTGACTACCCCAGCTACTCTGTACTCTGCCCCCGCTTTGCCACCCCACACAACAGTGTTCTCAGCAGGAGGAGGAGGAAGACCCCCTGCTCTCCACCATCCCTGCCACCGCTCCATTGCTCCAGATGACCTTTTCTGTCTTCTTCCTCCTCCTGGCTGACAACACTGTTGTGTGGGATGGCAGAGTAGTGGGGTACAGGGTGGCTGAAAAGAGGAGAGGAGGGGGGAGTTGAAGCAGAGATGAGTGCAGCAAGACAGAAGAAATGTGAAATCCTGGTCTAACGACAACAATCTACTGAAACTGGATCAATCAATTAGAATAGAGCTAGAAGAGACCTTGGAGGTCTTCTAGTCCAACCCCCTGCTCAAACAGGAAACCCTACACCATTTCAGTCAGGTGGCTGTCCAGTCTTTTCATAAAAATGTCCAGTGATGAGGCACCTACAACTTCTATAGTCAAGTTGTTCCATTGATTAATTGTTCTCACTATTAGGAAGTTTCTCCTTAATTCCAAGTTACTTCTCTCCTTGATTAGTTTCCATCCATTTTTCTTATCTATACCTGTACCTTTGGTTTTTTCCTGCCTAGGTATAAAACCTTGCTTTTCTCCACATTAAATTTCATGTTGCTGGATAGGGCTGTCAAGATGTTTTTGGATCCTTAGCTTGTCTTTTGGGGTGTTGGCTATTCCTGCCAGCTTAGTGTCATCTGTAAATTTGATGAGTTTTCCTTCTATTCCCTCATCTGTCATTTATGAAGAAATGAAGACTACTCAGCTTAAGTCAGCACCTTGTGGTAACCCACTGCTTATTTCCCTCCATGTAGATGAAACTACCAACACAAAGCAGTGAAATCATGTGGATGTTTTGCTTAATGATTACATCACTTAACAATGGAAATTCTGGTCCCAATTAGCACTGTTAATTGAGAACTACCTGTACAAACTGATAATTGATTTAATTTTGATTTGTGCAGCCTGTTGTTAATTTTTTGAGTTTGTGCAAAACATACACTACTAGAATACTGTCAAGCATGAAAGATCAGGACCACAAGCAAAGTGTCAATTATACTGATTTATTATTACTCATGCCTGGCACAAGAAACTACTCAACTAACAGATAGCACTATTTTTATGCTAGATAAGGATCAACAGAATTCAAGAAAGATTGGGCTTAGTCTGTTTGTGGCTATATAGTGACTCTAAGCTGATTCCTCCTTTGACTCCACCTCAGATTCTGCCACTACTTCTTCTAAATCTCCTATATAACCATTTCTGTACCTCATGCCTTTTATTTATAATTATAATTATATTTTGTACAACCATGCTCTTCAAACAATTAATATCCCCTTTAATAACTCCAATCCTCTCTTCCCTTTTCCCCTAAGCAGTCTACTTCCAAGTCTCAAAATTCTCCCCAGATAATAACCCTTATAGCATTGCAATGTTCTTTTCAACATGATAGTTCTTTCCATGGGTAGAAAAACAATCATGATTGTGGTTTTTCTTTTTCCTCCAGAAAGGAAAGGAAAGGAGGCACATCTTGCTACAGAAATGGAAGTCTTATTTTTGCCTCACTAAAGTGTTCTTGCAATATATTTAATTTCTTAAGAATGCTTACTTTCATAGATACCCCTTGTCACAATATAACATCAGTTTACTTTCAAACCAACAACTCAGATGTATTTGCAAAAAAACCAAATACCCACAGTATGCATGGAGGGTGGAGGGAAGGAAGGCTAGCAAATATGTAAGAAAAGATACTAAGCTTTCTTTTTCTACTTCATCTTTGAGAAAACAAAGGAGGATTTGTTGTGAACCAGCAATCCCTACCTGGACTTGGTTATTACCGCAGTCCAGCTGGACAGCATTTGTTGTCTATAATACCAGTGGCAGAAGGTTATTATTATGTTTAGGTAAAACAATGGAAGTGGTTTATTATTTTCTCTAATACTTGTTTTGCAGTGCAGAATATTATAAAAAGAAATGAAAGATGAAAAAGCAGGATTGAAGTTTTAATTAGGGCACTTTGATACCCCAAAGTGCTAATTTATATGCATTGTTAAAATATATCTACCGCTAGAAATTTCAGGCTTTCCTTCCTTTCTGAGGACTTCCAATAGTTAGGATACTTAAAGTAAATATTACTGGTGGGATTTAAATAATATATGCATTAACTATATCCTCATTTAGGTCATTAAAAATAAGCCACATCACACAACAAAAACTTATCTCTAGATATTTTCATTAAAATCTGAAATATTAGCTGAGGGTGGGAGGGAGGGAGGGAGAGAAGTTAGTTAGTTGGTTAATTAGTTAGTTAGTTAGTTAGTTAGTTGCTGGAAAAAGAAACAACCCATCTATTTCAGAAAGCTGAGATCATGAGGACATGATCTTGTTTTTTAATCAACTGTATTAAATTTCAGAGAATGACAAATACAAAATAACAACAAAGGGGTGTTAGGAAGGAAGGGAGAAATCAAGAGGAAAGATGTTAAAAAGTGACAAAAATAGAATAAGAGGATATTTTATTATATAATTGTAGAGCTGTTTTGATTGTTATATTTGTATATTTTATATTATATTTTTGTGCTTTTGTTTTACTGTAGCAATAACAATAGCACTTAGACTTATATACCGCTTCATAGTGCTTTACAGCCCTCTCTAAGCGGTTTACAGAGTCAGCATATTGCCCCCAACAATCTGGGTCCTCATTTTACCCACTTCGGAAGAATGGAAGGCTCAGTCAACATTGAGCCTAGTGAGATTCGAATGCCAAACTGCTGGCAATAGCAATAGCAGTGGACTTATATACCGCTTCATAGGCCTTTCAGGCCTCTCTAAGCGGTTTACAGAGAGTCAGCATATTGCCCCCAACAATCTGGGTCCTCATTTTACCCACCTCGGAAGGATGGAAGGCTGAGTCAACCCTGAGCCGGTGAGATTTGAACCGCTGACCTGCTGATCTAGCAGTAGCCTGCAGTGCTGCATTTAACCACTGTGCCACCTTGGCTCTAGCAGCTGAAGTAGCCTGCAGTGCTGCATTCTAACCACTGTGCTATCACAGTTCTGTAGAATAATTGATTATATTATTATATACATATTTATATATTTACTGAAAAAATATTATATGATCTTGATGAACCAGGTTGTATAAAATAATCTTCACTGAAAAACAATTCATTCAGACACAATTTAAAAGAATTTAAAATACTTTAGAAAAATATGTCCTTTGTGTTACTTTAAATTTGTAAATAAGTAATTCTTACTTAAGAATATCCTGCTTTGTGCTTCAACTGGTTAAGTACTTTAGAAGGCAATTCTCCTTTTGACTGTACAATAAAACTTTAGTTTTATAATAAGCTGAATTAAAACTGTAAAATCATCATATTCTTTGAAAACTCTTATTAGTTATAATAATATTTCAAGGTTCCAGTATGTCATTTTGAAAATTGCATATAATAAATTACTTAAGTTAGTAAAATCTTCAATCTCTGAATTGGCTAATATAGACAAAGGTCTCCAAATCCCCAATAACCTGTCACTCATTCAATCCTTGGAAAAAATGGCATTCTTTCACCCTTTCTGTATTTTGGTACATGTTTCTACCTACAATAAAAACAATAGAAGTTATTACTAGGTTTCTAAGGCAGCACTGTGGAAATTGCTTTTGTCTTGATGAAATGGCTGGATACACCTGGATCCCCAGTTTACCCACATGAGATAATATGCGGAGCTAATATATAAATGCTAAACAAAGGTGAAACAATCCCTGAAAGATCATCTCTTTTTTTCAACTTTTCAAGCCTGGCCAAGGTTTGTTTTCCAGTTGCAAAATAATAAAAGATAATGGCATCAATAGCAGGATGCAAATACAGATGGTAATAGAGCTTTCTCCAGATTGGTCCTTGTCAATATACTGAATAAAGTTCACATATCCTCAGCTACTGAGGTCATCGTCCTCAGCTACTGATATACTCAGCACATGGCTAATAAAGCATTTCTCTCTGTGAAATAAAGATCAGGGATACTTAGAAGGAAGTGTTCCTTTTTTGGAGAAGCTTTTTTTGTACATGCACAGATCCCTTTCACGTCGATTAAATGAATGAGAGTCTGAGACCCAAGAATGAGAGAGGAAGTGTCAGGAGCAAAGAACTCCTTCCACACAGAAACACTTTGAAATTACTGATTTATTGCTCAAGCCTATGCACTGATTAAACAAATGGTTTACACCTGTGCAAAACTTAGGTTCAACAGCATTCTAGACATGTTGGAACTTAGTTCTCTTGTGACAGTGTAGAGAGTCTAAGCTGATTCCCCTTTGGACTCCTTCACCTGGCCCTGCCAATCTCTCTCCTACAGGGAAAGACAGAAGATATACTGTAGTGGTAGATCCTACATAGAGTGCTCATGGGTGGCAAAGTTTAATCAATTTCTTAGGCACGGCTTCTCTCTTTCCTACATTTCATATTGCACCGAGTGATTCCTCAGCCAAGTAGCTGATTCTACATAGCTCTTGTTAGGAACATGTATAAATAATCCACAACTTGCAGTCAGGCATTTAGTAACCATTCAAAGTTACAGCAGCACTGAAAAAAGTGGCTTATGACTGTTTTTCACACCTTCAATGATTATACCTTCCCCATGGTCACGTGATTAAAATTCATGTGCTTGGCAACTGGCATGTATTTATGACAGTTGCAGTATCCTGGATCATGTGGCCATCACTTGTAACCTTGCCAGCTGGCTTCCAACAAGCAAAGTCAATGGTGGAAACCAGATTGGCTTAACAATTGCATAATTTACTTTACAACTGCAGTGATTTGCTTAACTATGGCAAAAAAGGTCATAAAATGGGGTGCAACTCACTTAACAATCTTGCTTAGCAAGAGAAATGTTGGTCTCAATTGTGAGTGTAAGTTGAGAACTATCTGCAGTAATATGGGTACTGGTCTATCATTAGAATATTAGAATATTCTTTATTGGCCAAGTATGATTGGACACACAAGGAATTTGTCTTCAGTGCATAAGCTTTCAGTGTACACACAAACAACAAAGTGGTAAGGCATAGATCATAAATCATAAGGAACAATAATAAATCATAAGATACAAACAACAAGTTATAAATCATGATACCAATAGGAGAAGATAGTAGGAAAGATGAGAAGATGAAAAAGATGAGAAGGATAATAGCAATACAAGCATGAGTAAATATCTTTACGCATAAAACACTGCTGTGGAAGTTAGTTGTTTAGCACAATTGTTTAGCATGAGTTCTAGTGTCACCTTAGGTATGAAAATTGGCTGGTGACTTTAGGCCAGTCATTCTCTCTCAGCCCAACCCACCTCACAGGTTATTGTGGAGAAAACACAATATTTATATTACTTATAAAGTAATAAAGATGGGATAAAAATCTAATAAATAAATCTGTTTGGGCTCCTGGCAGAAATTGCCTTGCTTAAGAGAGAAACAACACTGCACATATATTATTTCATAATATTGTACAGATATTATAAGCTAAGAAAAGATACAACAGCTGTCCTTAAACAACATGATTTATTTTGTAGCTTAATCATCAACATGTCAAACAGTAGGTTTTGTTGTTTTAATTGCTGAGAACTACTAAATCTCTGGGGCATTAGAAAACATTTCTTTGGGTATGAAACTCATCCATAAATCCATCCCATCCCACATAAACCCATGTGAATTGCATGTCTTCATTAACAGCTCTGAACAGCACTCATGAAATTGTGTGATTCCCCAGGTTTGCCCCTCAAGTTTAGATAAAGACAATTAGAAAGGAACTGTGTGAATAGGACATTATGAGCTGTCTCATACAGGGGAATGAAAATCCTGATGTTAGTAAAAATATAACACAACTAGTTCTGTAGCATTTTGTGGAAAATAAGCATTTTATTGTTTAGCTGCCCTGATGTGTGAAAAGATTAAGATAGATAATAATGTAGCCTTCCCCAGCTAGGCACTTGAGGGGCATGTTGCATTACAACTCCTATAAAAACAAATTTCTTTCTTCTTTTTTTTACATTCACATTGTGCTCCTCACAATGCTCCTCACCAAGAGATGACTGAGCCTCAGATATACCTTCATGACATATTTATTATGCTGTAATTTCCTTGTCATGGATCAATTGCAATCGGTGATAAGTTTTAATGGGTGATTTCTGAGGTACATATGTCCTTGCATCAAACTCAAATCCTGATGGGTGCATGGAGACCTCCAGTCCTTTATCTAATCAAAAATAACATTGCCATTGCCTTTGCTCAGGATTTTTTTAACCTTTCCAGTCTCACCTAAACTAAGACCCAGGGAATTATCTGGCCCAATCCTGCTTAACCTCTGAACTGAAATGAGATTAGCCTGATAAGCCCATATCTGAGAGCTGGCAGCATGCAGAAATGGTCATTATGTAAAGAGTATTACTTCTTTTCCAGGAATAAAAGGCTGTGCTAAGAATAAGAAGTCATTATAAGCATTTTTTTTTCCTAATGCATTCATCCGCAGATGCTTCCATTGGCAGCAAGCATTCCTGGAACAGCCGAGCAACACACACCTGGTATGTTTCTGATAACAGCAAGAATACCTAGCAGACTACTGATATCAACAAAATCTTGTTTATGTGAGGCACAGAACAGGTGTGTTGAATTAACTTCAGCCAAGCAGTTAAGCAAGAAGACATTGTTTCCTTTGTTTTATCGAACAATAATAATTAAAACACATTTATTTCTCAATAATTTATTTTTAAAATGTACTATATTTGAACATACTTCCAAACAAATATTTTCCCAGGGAATCTTACAAAATCCTTTGCAACCAACATGTGGAGAACAAAAGAAGAACTGGAGAAGAAGAGGAGGAAGAAAAAGAGCAAGAAACATAGCGTGTATAAAAAGCAGTAAGTAATCTTTTGAACAACATTCAAAAATATGCGAAATATGCCAACCACACTATTCATTAAAAATACAATTATAGCATAGACAAAAAGTTGGCATGAAAAACACTCAGAGATAGAATGTCTTTTCCTCAGAGAATCAATTCTCAAAGTCCATTCCAAGCAATTTATCTAAGACAGAAATGTGAATCTCAGTCTTGGCTGGCAACGTTAAGATGTATGGACTTCATCTCCCAGAATTCTGAGATTCGACGTCTACACACCATATAGTTGCCAAGGTTCAGTAATGCTGCTCTAGAAAAGAATTCCAGAAACAGGAGAGCAACTCTGAGAAAGCTCATGCCTGGATTTCCATGAATTATAACTTATGTAACAGAAAGACATAATAATCACATGGTGCTGAAAATCGAGGTATGTACCAATGAGCAGGATTTATGAAGTCTTAAAGCTCAGTTCTGCATTTGGCTGAGGGCTCACACACAGTATTGAAACTTGTATATAATGGCAACAAATTATTTATTTCCTTCAGATTTCATTCCACCCATCTTTTTCTTTAGATGGTAACTTACACTCAAGTACTGAACAGTGTCATATGTTTGTTCCAATGAAAATAGTAGAAACTCGTAACTTCTAGTAGCTGGGTTTTTTTAAACTAATTTTAACTATACTAATTTTAATCCCAATTAAATATTGGGGAGTTACTGTATATGCTGCTCAAAATTGGCAGATTGGAAAGATCTACAGATAGTACTTGACTGCTCATGAATTTTAAAGCAAAAAATTCATCTATTTCATATCTGTAATTCTATTAAAGAAAATTGGAAATTACTTTTCCCCTTTCTCTGTGACTTTTTCTTTCAGTTCTTATGCCATTACTTATGCCACAATGTATTATCTTTAATAATAACAAAACACATTTGTTTTTATTTTAGTGTATAAAGTTGAGTACACCGACATGCACAGCACCTAAATCCTCAAGTGCCCTTAAAATCAGAGCAGACGTGCACCAATGAATCATATCCACTTCTTAAAACTCCCTGTAGTAAAACAATTTCTTTCAGCAAATATTTCTTCATTCAATAATGAATGCAAATTGCAGTAAGGAACGGCCCTGGTTTATCTATTCATGCAAATAAAACCTCAAACTTTCTGGACTAAGGTAAACAAGGAGCAATAAAAAATAAAATAAAAAAATCTGCTATAAACAAGGAGCAATCAAGCTGCAATTTAGTCTCGCGGGTCTTCATTGCCAAACTAGTTTTCTAAATATTTGAATAATTAAAATAGCAATCCTAAAACTCCAGAGATCTGGAATGCTTCACTTTCTAATGGACATTGTATTTCCAGTTCAAAAGCCATTCAGTTTCAGCTGTAGGCCTCCAAGTCACAGCTTAATAGAAAGTTGCTCTCTTCATGCCTTTGGGGGATCCCAGGGTGACAATTAACCTTTTCAAGTTATGATGGCAGAGAAAAAACCCAAAGACTTTTGCAGCCCAGAAAGCCTGTTCAATGAATGAAAAGTCCACACCTTCCAAGAGGGGTTCACTTTATTGCTATCTAGTTACCTCAATGGTTACTGTTATGTGAGGTGTGGGAGAAATTCCATTTGTCCTGTTTACTCTGTACTTCATCCCTAAAGCAGGAAAAAGTACATCTGCACACACCTATCCACACATAGTAATTCATTAAGAAACAAATAAATTCATTCTGAGAAAGGGAAACATAATATTTGTTGTAAAAAAAAAATCAATTTGTATGGGCAACTAGTATAATACCAGTCCCAATCTCTTTTAAAAATAATGGATAAATTAGGTCAGGGGTCAAATTCAAACTCTGGGGGCCCGATCCGGCCCATGGGCTGCTTAGATCTGGCCCGCCGGGCCTCCCTGGAAACAGTGAAGGCTGGCCTGCAGTGCTTCTGCCAGCAAAAACTGGCTCCTGGGCTCTGTTTTAGGCTGACACGGCCTCCTGCAACCCTCTACCAGTGAAAACAGAGCTCGCAGCCCTCCCAAATTCCATTTTCACTGGCAGAGGTTTGCAGGAAGCCCTGGCAGCCGAAAATAAAGCTCGGAGCCAGTTTTCGCTGGCACAGTGCTCGGGCCACCACAGGTGCTCCCGACAGGAGTGACGTCATGCTGGTCACACCCACCCTGCCCCCCCCGAGCTCAAACACAACCCTGATGCAGCCCTCAATGAAATCACGTTTGACACCCCCAAATTAAGTCTGCGCAAATGTTAGGATAGACAAAAGCCCCACCACAATATGTGGTTGCTTCTGGGTTCTCAAAAGGGCATTCTCCATATATTTGACCATTTCCCCAAGACTATTTTTGAGTCATTGCAATATACAGTAGTACATTATATAGAAATCTACAGGTAGTCCTTGACTTACAAAAGTTCGCTTAGTGACAGTTCAAAGTTACAATGGCATTGAAAAAGGGACTTATGACCATTTTTCACACTTATAGGGATTCCAGCATCCCTATATTTATGTGATCAAAATTCAGACCCTTGGCAACCGACTCATGTTTATGACAGTTGCAGTATCTCAGAGTCACATGATCCCCTTTTGCAACCTTCTGACAAGCAAAACCAATGTGGAAGCCAGATGCCCTCAACAACCATGTTATTAATTTAACAACTGCAGGGATTCACTTAAGGAATGTGGGAAGAAAAGTTGTAAAATGGGACAAACCTCCCTTAACAATTTTCTTACTTAGCAACATAAATTTTGGGCTCAATTGTGGTTGTAAGCTGAGGACTGCCTGTATTTTCTTTAGCTCTAGCTCTACATCTGTATCAGAACTTACGGTTCAGCTTCAATACTCTGGTCGGGAGCAACATAGTTAGCTGGGATATAGCCTTGCAGTTTTTGTCCTGGTCTGGCAAGACCATTCTCCACAAGTAGGTTTGCAAGCCACCAGCCCTCCTGGGAGGTATCCAGCACTTCAAGCTTATCTCCAGGTTGAAAACTCAGATCATCCTCAGTCCGGGCTTGGTAAGGAAACAAGGCAACAAATCTGCAGGTCTGGTCTACCGTTCTGATTGGAGGTGATATCGATGGTCCTACCGGAGGGCCATTTGTATCGTCGCTTGTCACCGTCTTACCTCCTGACCTGCAGTCACAAACTTTGAAAAGCCAGAGCACGTAGGAATCCAGACTTGTACAGTTCTTCTGGCAGCAGTTCCCCATGCTGTGGCTCCTCTTACTTGCTAGTTTCAATTTCTTCAGCTTTTCCCCCCCTTCTCTCCTGTTGTCCCCCGTCCCCCCGTGTTACGCATTCACAAATCCTTGAAAGCTATTTCTTTCATTATCCGTCATTTCCAAACTCATCCTTCAAGCTTTTTGAACAAGATAAAAGCCAAGGGACTTTGCTGGGATTGGGGAAGATCTTTTACTTGGATTTTCTTTCCTCTCAATTTCTAAAAATGAAAAGTCTTCCCCAAGAGTTTCTCTCTTCGTCTTGCGGCTACTTGTTCAGGACTGAAACCTGAGCAATGAAAAGCAAATCTTCCTGTCAGGGGAATTTTTCACTTCCTCTTCTGATCATTCAGAAAGACCTGAGCCATTCTCCTGGGAGCCAAAAAAAAAAAAAAAAAAAGATTAAATAAGCAAACAGATTTCTTTTCCAGCCAAATCTCCCTACCTTTCTTCCTCCTAATACTCTTTAGTCTCACAAAGATATACTGTGACTACTGCAGAGTGACCAAAACCGTGCCACTGTTGCTAATGAATAACCAATCAGACTGACCTTTTGTGTTAATAAGCTGAAATGTGGACAAACCTCTTTTGTATGAACTTCCTGGTTTCTCCTCTTTCTGCTTCTCTTTTATTACACAGAGAGTGGCGCATTTTCCCTTCTGTTCTGCATGCCACAAGTAAAACAACCTGCAAAATCATTGTACTGTATAAATAAATGTGTTGTTATTATCCTGTTTGGCATGAATTATCTTTTATATGATTTCATTAAATGTTTTTGAAAACAAAATAAAAACGAATGCAAACTAATATACAGAATAAGAAAAAGAAATAAAAAAGAATGTTAAAGGTAGGAAAAATTAAAAGAAAATAAAAAAGATACAAAGAAATAGCTTTCAATTTTCTTTGCAATAGGTGTAAGTACAATTATAAGATTGCTTCTTACTCTCTGGTTACAGCATACCCTTCTTCTTTCTATTCTAATTATCAAAACCATAAATCATATAGTATGTTCATTTTATAACAGGCTTCCAGTCAGCAATAAATGTTATTTATTGTTTTTTTTTCCTGATCAAATAAGTCAGTTTAGGCATCTCAGCAAGATCCAGCTCACATTTTAACTAACCATTCCGCCATTGTGGGCAATGCCCAATTTTTCTGTCCAGGTGCCAGAGGTGTTCAGCGGATCCTGAGAACCAGTAGTGAAATTTTGAGTAGTTCGGAAAACCAATAAATACCACCTCTGACTGGCCCTGCCCCATTTATTCTCTGGCTCCCGTGTCCCAGCTGATCAGGAGGAAATGGGGATTCTGCAGTAACCTTTCCCTGGAGTGGGGTGGGAATGGAGATTTTACAGTATTCTTCCCCTGCCACATCCACCAAGCCATGTCCACCAAGCCACACTCCATGTGTTCCACATGGCACCAAGCCACGCCCACAGAACTGGTAGTAATAAAATTTGAATCGCACCACTGCCAGGTGCATTGGGTAATCTCACTACAGTTATGTACAAAAACAAAGTTCCATGACATACTTGCAATTGTTTGTCAATCACAAAAGAAAAACCTCTCGTTTTCAATGCTATAGTAATCTTTAAAGTCCTCTGAATCAGTATATGTACTTAAAACCACAATTTTCTAACTTTTTTACAAGTCCACCAAACATGGCAAAACATGTATCTGGTTCACATTTCCAAAATAAATTTGAAGCACCTTTATATATTCTAGTCAATTTCTCTGGTAATGTGTCATATTTCATTTTATAAAAATTCTCTTTATGATGATAAATTTGTAAATCCCGTAAATTTCAGTTCTTTCTGTCACATATTTTTCCATTGTTTCATCTGTATATTACAACCAAAATTTTAGCTCACATTATCAGACATTCATTTGCATACTTCTGTTTCAAATTTCAATATCCCCTGCCACCAGTTCTTCTCTTGATTTTATTTTACATTCTCCTTGACAAATTTATAGTTCACAAATAGTCAGTTGTATTTGCCAACATGTGCTGGATCATGGAGAAAGCTAGGGAGTTCCAGAAAAACATCGACTTCTGCTTCATTGACTATTCTAAAGCCTTTGATTGTGTGGATCACAACACATTGTGGCAAGTTCTTAAAGAGATGGGAGTATGAGACCATCTTATTTGTCTTTTGAGAAACCTATATGTGGGTCAAGAAGCAACAATGAGAAATGGACAGGGAACGACTGATTGGTTCAAAATTGGGAAAGGAGTTCGGCAAGGCTGTATACTGTCACCATGCCTATTTAACTTACAGTATATGCAGAGCACATCATGAGAAAGGCGAGGCTAGGTGAATCACAAGTTGGAATTAAGATTTCCAGAAGAAATATCAGCAACCTCAGGTATGCAGATGATACCACTCTCATGGCAGAAAGTGAAGAGGAATGAAAGAGCCTCTTGATGCGGATGAAGAAGAATGCAAAAGTGGGCTTGAAACTCAACATTAAGAAAACTAAGATCATGGCATCTGGCCCTCTCAATTCCTGGAAAATAGACGGGGAAGAAATGGAGGTAGTGACAGGTTTTACTTTCCTGGGTTCCAAGATCACTACAGATGGAGACTGCAGCCAAGAAATTAAAAGATGCTTGCTCCTGGGGAAGAAAGCTATGGCAAATCTAGACAGCATACTAAAAAGCAGACATCATCCTGCCAACAAAGTGTGTATAGTCAAAACTATGGTTTTCCCATTTCGCTGTGAAAGTTGGGCCATAAGAAAGGCTGAGCGCCAAAGAATTGAGTCCTTTGAACTATGGTGCTGGAGAAGACTCCTGCGAGTCCCTTGGACTGCAAGACGATCAAACCGGTCAGTCCTAGATGAGATCAACCCTGACTGCTCTTTAGAAGGCCAGATCCTGAAGATGAAACTCCAATACTTTGGCCACCAAATGAGAAGGAAGGACTCACTGGAGAAGAGCCTGATGCTGGGAAAGATTGAGGGCAAAAGAAGAATGGGACGACAGAGAATGAGGTGGCTGGATGGAGTCACTGAAGCAGCTGGTGTGAGTTTAAATGGATTCCAGAGGGTGGTAGAGAACAGGAAGGCATGGAGGAATGTTGTCAATGGGGTCACAACTTCTCAACTAACAATATTTGTCTGTTATTTCTCATGTACAGTTAGCATTTTGTGCTGAGAAGCACAAAGGTGTTTTCAAGCACAAACTGGAGTTATATCTATTCCATATCCGCAATATGGCATGCCTAACATAATGATTTTTTAAAAGCAAACATTGACTTTGATTTTGTTGTACCACAAATATCCATGTCTCCCAAATCTTGGATCATGTCTTTCTAACTATAGAAGTCTTCTGTTTCTCAGCAACACTCACTGTTTCATCCAAATCAACAGCAAACTGCAAAACACAAATTCAAATCTGGTGAATCCAATCCCTCTCTTTCCTTTGCTTCTTGTAGCATGTTATATTTAACTCATGCTTTTTTCCCCCGCCACACAACTTTAAATATACCCTTATGCCACTCGTTAAATGGTGCACCAGTTATCAAAGCAGTACTTTTTAAAATAAAAAGTCATACTATTCAAGACATTCATTTTTTAATTAAAAAATTCTCCCCAGCAACGAAAATTGTAGTTCCTTCCATATTACCATATGTTTTTAACTTCATTCCATGTCTTAACATAATTATCTTAAAATAGCATACAATTTATATTTGTCCTAAGGATAGCCTCATATTTTACTTTGTTTTCAATCTTAAAACTTAATTTGCTTATCAATTCTGTTTGATCTTCTATTTTTGTATTTTTGTTAGCATCTTCGTCTTCTGTTTATTAATCTTGAATCTTGCTAAACCACCATATCCCTTTAATGTATACATTCATATTTCAATTCGCTTTAAGGAATCTTCTAGAACCAACACCAAGTCATCTGCAAAGTTTCTTTTTTAACCTTTACTCCTCAATTTTCTCATCTGTCCCATATCTGTATTCAGTATAAACAAGAAAAAGACAGTCAGTATTCCCGTCTTGTTCCTTTTTGTATTTCAAAAGCTTTGTTAGATCTCTGTTGTGGCCCACCAGGAGCCGTTGGAGCTGCCGATGGACTTCGATAGTGAGGAACCCTATGAGTCAGTTATGAAGGATGTGGAGGACCCTGGGCAGGGTTCAGACTCCAAGCAGGGACCAGGGAGGCTGGTTGGCCACCAGGAGGCGCCTGAGGCATGGAGCAGTGGGGAAGATCAAAGGGAGTTTGTCCCTGACATCAGGCACTGGAACAGTGGTGAAGATCAAAGGGAGTTTGTCCCTGATGCCAGGCAACGGAGGGCGGAGAAACAGAGGCAGCAGTTACGGAGACAGACTCATAAGACATAATCAAGCTTAGGTGGTTGTGGCTTGGCTCCTCCCAAGAGAGTATATAAGAAGAAACTTTGGGAGGAGTCCTTTTGCAGGACACAACCGTTCATACCAAGCTGGAGAAGCTCTTGTGTGTATTGTATCTCTTATCTGTGGGAGTCTGGGTTGCTGCCAACGTCTTGCCTGTGGGTAATTGCTGTGAATAAAGCGTGGCTAACAGTAAGCCTGTGTTGGTGTTAATCACCGGATGGAGGGGGGTCAGAACAGATCTCCATTAACAATCGTGTGCTTTTTGTAATGTATAGATCAATCTCATCCATTTTATGAAGTGCTGTCCAAAATTCGTATCTTTCAAAACCTTAAAAAAGAAATCCCAGTTCAAATTGTCAAGGGCTTTTTTTTGCATCTAAGAAGATCAATACAGTTTTTTTTTATTATGTACCAGAAGTGCCTGCATGATAATCATTGATATTTCTATCAGAATGATATTTGGAGACTACATTCAGCATCTCATGACATATCTTTTCCAAAGTCACAGAGCCACTGTCCTGTTAAAATGCATTTTAGCATATAACTTGTTTGTGGTCAAAGTTCCTCTACAGAATGATGGACCTTTGGACTGAAAACTAGCATTTTTAATAACGAATTGTGTCCATATCAAAATGTCCCATATTTTGTACATAGTTGGTACTTAACAGAACTGGGATTTGTTCAATTTTCTCTGTAGTCCACCAAGCAATTCATACATATGTGGTTGAAAAGGCGAAACATATATTTAAATGAACATATGTGAGTTCCAAAATCTCCTTTACTGAATGCTGTTACAAACTGCCACACACAGCACAAGTAGGATGCTTACACATGGTGGCTTTAAAACAGTTTGAAATCTCCTCTGGACCTCCCTATTCTCCCGACATTGACAGAAATTGGAAGCTGAATTGTTTTATGATCAACTCCAGAGTTATGAACATAAACTCACTGCAAAACTAATCTTTTTTTCTTGAAATACTTCCACTCTGCAGAACCTCAGAACGGCCTCTTCCTTCTTTGCTGGAAACTTTGATCTCTGATCTTTCTGATACATTCTGCTTAGTCTTTCAGAATCATGTCAACATTAACAAATCAATTCTTTAAACAGTAGTTGACGTTTTAATGAGTTAGCAGGAAAGTGCTGTGTGCGTGCACGGTCCAAAGCATTTCTTTCAAATTATTTTGAAATTATATATACAACCATACTACATATATTTTATTTATGAAAAAAGCAAGCATAGTAGACAGCAAAAGAAAAGGTCCTCTGTAGTCAAATCAACCGTAACTGCATAATATATTTAGGAAGAACCAGATTGAACACTCTCTGAAAAGTTTTTCTATCCTCATCAATAAAACGCAGAAATCTTATTTTCAAAGACTGGAGAAGGAGGAATTGCAAGCTTTAGGGAACGTTATTCTTTGTTAGTTAATTTGCTAAGCAGACCTCTCATTAGCTCACTGGTGTACACAATCCTTTCATAGTAACTAGAGCATCCAAATTCATAGTGTTGTAAATACTCTTTCATTGTAGGGCATTAAAAAAAATCGGAGCTTTTTTCACTCTGAAAAATTATTCCCCAAATCCTTATTAACATAATGAATAGATGTGATAAATCCCGTTTCCTGCTGCTTGCATTGTGAATATGTTTTGAGATCAGTGGCCAGGCTCAGTAACAATACACATGAACGCACTGATGACATTCCAGCTTATAATTGTTCAGAATCTTCAGACTCCAGCACTAGACAGATTTTCTTCTCCTCTAAAATCAGATCATATTTTATACCTATTCTTTTATTCTAATGGCTTGATTGCCTAAGATGCTTACATTACAATAGCGTGTTTTCAACGCTATGAGGTTCATTTACAAGCTAATATAAATTAACAAAAGGGATGTGGTGGCTCAGTGGTTAAGACACTGAGCTTGTCAGTCAGAAAGGTCGGCAGGTCAGCAGTTCGAATCCCTAGTGCTGAATAATGGAGTGAGCTCCCATTACATGTCCCAGCTTCTGCCAACCTAGCAGTTTGAAAAGATGTAAAATGCAAGTAGAAAAAATAGGAACCATCTTTGGGGGAAAGATAACAGCGTTCTGTGGGTCTTTGGCATTTAGTCATGTGGCCACATGACCATGGAGACGTCTTCGCTGGCTATTCGGCTTTGAAACAGATGGGCACAGCCCCCTACAGTCAGGAATGACTAGCACATATATGCGAGGGGAACCTTTACCTTTATCTTTACCTATAAATTAATGAAATCATAGCAATAACCTGGCTTTACAATATAATGAGATCTAGAACTGTTAACATGGTGTAAAACTTCAAAGCTATAGTTATACAGTACTAGCTGCCACATAGATGTGTTGCCTTAGTGGCTCAGCTACCCATTTGGTGATATTGCCAAAGTAAAGGCACTCCCACTAAAGTTCCTGCTGTTTACCCTCTTTTAGTGTTTATCTCAGCCACTCTCTAATGAGCTGCACCTTTTGTTTTTGACTTTCACTTGACCCCTCCCCCGCTCCCCCCCAAAACAGAAAAATATGCCCTTGGCATATCTGTATTCCAGATGGCCTTTAGGAGAAGGAATATGAAGCCAGAAAATTTTTGTAAATTGGAGTACTATAGTTCTAATGTCTACGCAGATTATCAGTCATCCGGTCCATGGTTATCCCAAAGGTTTTTTTTTCCTTCAAAAGGCTACTTGACTTTCTTTGTTTTTCCTTGAAGACTTTCACTTCTCATCCAAGAAACTTCTTCAGTTCTGACTGAATGGTAAAGAATGGAAGGAATGTATATTCTTTGCAGTCATCTGGTTATTAGCGCTCCCTCTGAGAATCATTGAGAACACTTGGAGCTTTATCTCTGCCCTCAGGGTCACCTGAATAGCGCAAATAGGTATGGAACCTTCTTGGAACTATTGAAATCGTTCTGACCTATTCTATTCTACTCTATTATATGATATGATATGATATGATCCAATTCTATTTAATTCTAGCTAGCTAATACAGTTCTAAGGAGTAGTTCTACCTTTTGGGGGTGGGGTGGAGAGAGCACCATTACTTACAAGGATGTTGAATTATGCCAAAATACATATTTATTTATTTAATTTTAGATGTTTAACTGCCTGTATTATTTTTATAAATAACTCAAGGCAGGGAACATATGTACTATTTCTTTCCTCTCCTATTTTCCCGATTGGGGGAGGTCCATACAACTTAAGAGTTGCCATGTTGCTAAATACTGCTCTACTCATTTGAAACTCCTTGTACAAGTGTGTTATCTATTGTTTATACAGAAGGCTTTCCCATTTGACTTACGTTTTGACATGCAATTGTAGTTCTTTGATTATTTTTCCTGAACATAAGAGCTAGGTGGCCTGAACTGCTACATTAAATGAGATGTAATTAAATGGATTATGCAAAAATGTAATAACTGTTAGCAATTCAAGTGTTCGGTTTTCTACATAGTGCTGACTGCTGTTAACATTGTGCATATACTCTTCTGAAAATTATAGCATTTTAAGTTGTTTTAAATGCACAGTTTGTGGCCTATTGGTGTGCGTTCTTTATAAACATTTTCCTGATAAAAGCCTGCCATTACCTCTAATTCCAATAAACCCTATTCCATTTAACATAATATCTGCTTAGGTTGTTTACTTATACAAAATAACTATAATGATTAACACAGCTCTAAAACACGCTTTTCTTGACTAAGCAAGAGACAATAATTCCATAAACAAATTAGAAGTTGGTTTAATGGAGGAAAAACCTTGAATGCATTTTTTAACGTGTTGTGTGTATGTGTGTGCATAATTAAATCACAGTTCTAATATAGCTGAAACAGTTGCATTTCAGGAATATATAACCCTTATTTGCACATTAATTGGTGCCATACTTTACAATGGTATTTGGGAAAGCAATAACAAAATGGCTTCCTTTGCTATGCAAGTCTTTTTTTAATTTGCATTTACTTTTTGAAATATCCTTGAACATGTAGGTTAAATATCTATTATTATCAGGTTTACTTATAGATGATGTTACGGAGAACACCGAACTGCATTTGCAAAATAAATAATGACCAATGCTACCAATTACCTAAGCTGGTTTGCATGTTCTGTATTTAAACCATTTAGCCCACTCACACTATAATGTAGCTGCAGAGAAGAGGGAAAAAGCAGAAGCAAGGCTATTCCATCATTTCTGCCAGCTGCCTTGGGCGCTTTCCTAAATCTGACTTTGCCAGCAGCCATTCCATCAGGAAACCCTTAAGTGTTTTTACCCCAGCTAAGCAGCATAAGAATCATAACATTAAGATCTGGCATTTCTTTTTCTTTCCATCTTCCTCCATCATCCTGTCCTAGGTGGACCAAATATTTTAGTCTGCAAGCCTAGTGCAGAGATCATATTTTCAAAATGTGTTCACAATGCTGATATGCAGTAGAAATGCTTTCAAATAACACATTAAAATTGCCTGATTTGAAGGGGTTCGTCTTATGCCTCATTACAAAATCATTTATTTTCTCCAAGGCCAGACAGGAACAAATCTGAATCTTCTTCTACTGGAATTGAGGGAGACTGCAGCTTTCAAGATATATAGAATTTGTCAAGGATAGGAAATCAACTTGGAAAAGATCTAGGATTAGCCATTCAAAGTTATGACAGAACGTTCCACCCACCCACACTCCCAAAAGTAATGCTTTCAAAGCAATGGCTACTGCAGTGCCCCCACCATTATTCATCTTTACATTCAACTACTGGGTGGTGTAGGGTTTCCTGACTAAGCAGGGGGTTGGACTAGAAGACCTTCAAGGACCCTTCCAACTCTGTTATTCTAGTTGTGTTAAGTATGTTTTGCCCCTTTTTGTGACCTTTCTTGCCACAGCTGTTAAGTGAATCACTGCAGTTGTCAAGTTAGTAACATGGTTGTTAGGCGAACCTGGCTTCCCCCTTGACTTTGCTTGTCATAAAGGGATTCTGAAATGATCCCCCCCTTTCCCCATCCATCCTGCCATGGTGGTGCAGTGGTTAGAATATAGTACTGCAGGCTACTTTTACTGATTGCCAGCTGCCTGCAATTTGGCAGTTCAAAATCCACCAGGCTCAAGTTTAACTCAGCCTTCTGAGGTCGGTAAAATGAAGATCCAGATATAAGCCTAAGTTCTATTGCTATTATCCCAGGTCCTTGACTTGCTCCCAAGCTGGCCGCAGCAAGGCAAGGGATCCTAAAGTTGGGCAGCAGAAATGGAGGGCTGAGGACTACTTCCTATCTGGCCACCCAAGGACTTCCAAAGACTTGGTTTCCTCCTCACCCAGCAGCACCCAATTTGCCTGTTTGTTTTTGCAGAGGAACCCGGGTGATGCAATGTAATGCAATACAAGGCTCAGCTTTCTTGAAGCTGCTGGCCTCTCCTAGCAAGTAGTACTTCTCATGGGACCCTGTAGGGAACTTATATTTTAAGGAAGCTCCAGAAACTCCACAAATAGATGGTGTCTCCTTCTGGGAGTTGGCTGACCATGGGGAACCCTAAAGAACAGGAAGCAGAGCACTCAGTGCCTCAGGAGCAGGGGCAGGGTGGGCCTGGGGCTGAGCTAACCCTCCAAGGATCACTCCCATCTCTGAAGCACTCCATACTTCACTTAATGACTCGCACATTCATTTAACAATTGGATCAGGGAGATTAGGAGTGGGGAAGTAATGAAAATTAATGAAAAAGATTAGGGGTGACATGATAGCAGTGTTCCAATATCTCAGGGGCTGCCAGAAAGAAGAGGGAGTCAAACTGTTCTCCAAAGCACCTGAGGGTAGAACAAGAAGCAATGGGTGGAAACTAATCAAGGAGAGAAGCAATTTAGAACTAAGGAGAAATTTCCTGACATTAGAACAATTAATCAGTGGAACAACCCTCAGAGGTTGTGGGTGCTCCAACACTCAAGGTTTTTAAGATGTTGGATAACCATTTGTCTGAAGTGGTGTAGGGTTTCCTGCCTAAGCAGGCGGTTGGACTAGAAGACCTCCAAGGTCCCTTCCAACTCTGTTATTCTATTCTAAATATTAAGTGAGATTTTCCACTTAATGGTCATCACAACATGCAACCATAATGAGCAGGCTCCATTATGGTCATAAGTCAAAGACTACCTGCATGTCCTTCTTGGAAAGCATCTACAAAAAAACAATGCAGGCCTTTCCCACAAATTTTTCCCACCAGAGGTGGCACGCAGAATCCTCTCTGTAGGCATGCGTGCTGTCGCCAGCTGCTCTTCTGGTTTAAAAAACAGACTGTTTTTCTGGCTGTTTTCAGGCCGAAAAATGGCCTGAAAATGGACCAAAAAACAGCCCCAAAACAGCAAAAAAAAAAAAAAAAAAACAGCCAAAAAACAGGCATGCGCGCACCAGCCAGCTGTCTTTGGGTTTCCAATGTGTGCACATGCCGAAAAGGTTCATCATCACTGGACTAGGCTATTGAAATTCCCCAAATTCAATTTTTGCCCGAGTTGCAGATTATATGTAAAGGTTCTGTATTTGGAGATTTCCATGCAATTTTGTTGGACATGTTGCAAATGACGGCTGTAGCACAAAGATAAAGAATATATAATTTTTTCCCTCCTTTTGCCATCCTCTATTCAGGGGTGTGAATGTGTGCATATATACACATACACAAAGAAACATATAGTGTGTGTTTGTGTATGTATGTATACAATCTTTCCTGATTGTAAGCCACCCAGAGTTACCTTGTGGTAAGGTGGGTGGCCAATAAATTTGTAAATAAATAAAAGAAACAAAACTAAAGTTTCGGCACTATAACAACTTTATCTTTGGCTTCAGCAAAATGAAACTTGCTTATATGAGAATTCTAATATTGTTTTGAAGAAATTGTCTTTTTTAAAGTTCTTTTTGCTCAGTTCCCAACAAACATTTATCAAATCACAGAAGAAATACTTTCCATCATCAACCTTAAAGGTATTTAAGTTTTTGTCATTCATTCGTTTAAATAATAATAGCAACTGTATTATATAAAGGTCTGCAATTGAAAACATATAATTAAATATGTCATTGAATATATGACTTATAATTATATCTTTATCTCTGCCTGAAGTGAAATGACAGAGGATTGGGATTTTAATGTTTCATTAATTAGCCTAAAATGCATTTGCTGAATTTTAGTACAGCTATTACCACTGGAGCAGCTGGCTATCTTCTACTCCTTTTCCCAGCATGATGGAATTCTCAGGAGACCTGATCTTTGTACCACATCACAAGATTTGAATATTTTTTTTGCAAACCCTACATTGCTACTTTAAATAAAAATAACCAAGTGTTATTTTGTAGCATATTTCTTGACTGTTGGTTCCTTTGCTGTTGGTAGTAAATTGTAAAAGGCAAAAGCTATTTAGCACTTAATTGTCAGTTCTAAAGGTGGTTGCTGCACTTGTTATTATTAATCTAATTCAGTTTATATATTAAGCTGAATATTATTTTTACTGCACTTCTCGACTTTTATTATGACAGCTTGTGGATAATTTGCATTTTCAGCTATCAGACTAGTGTCATCACCATGGTAGAGGCTATCAACATTTTTCCCTCTAGTTTTAATTTCCAGTTTCCCTCAATGTATATTGAGCACATATAAACTGAACAAATAGAAAATATACAGCTTTGTCTTACTCATTGGCCAAACCAGAGCTAGTCTGTTTTACCATAGTGAATGAACTACGACTTTCTGACATGTGTACAGATATAAAATGAGAACAAGAAAATATTCTGAGGTTTCTACTTTCCAAACGAGATTCCAGAGTTTGACTTAGTCAACACAATTGAAGATATAATCAGTAAATCTTTTTTTCTTCCTTTCTCTTCCTCCCTCTCTCTCTCTCTCTCTCTTACTTTCTTTCCCTTTCTTTTTCTTCTCTTTTTTCTTCCTCAGTTGTCTGGGCATGCTTCAGCAATATCTCTTGTACTCCTGGCTTTTCTAAAATCATTTTGAACTTCTGTCATTTCTTTTTCCATTTAGGGCCCTAATCTGTTGGATAACCCTAAACATTAGGTTGCTATGTTAAGGAAAATATGTAACAGTTTAACTATCTATTAAGACTCTTTCTCGCTTTGTGAATTGTTATGTAGGCTAAGCTCTTCCAGCCAATTAGCCACTATTGTTCTCCAGATTTACTGGCAGTTTGGTTAGCTTTAGTGATTCTTCTTCCATTGCTTGCCATATTTCTATGGATATTTCATCAATTCCTTTAGTTTAATCCATAATGATCAGAATGCTGATCTAACATAATCTTCTTAACACTAAAGGTTCTTATAAATAGGGAATATCTTCTGAAGTATCATAAATTTTCTAGGGAGTTAAGATACTAACATTTCTACTGGACAGACTTTTAGTACTCTTGCCATTTTTCCTTCAGTTGTTTTGAGTCAGTCACTATCTGTCTACTGATGTTCATTTAGCACAACAATTTAAGATTGGAACCTACTTCTTAGACTGGAAATCTTATGGAATATTTTCTAGGTCTGCATCCATTTTTAACATCTTTACAGATACTAAAATCAATTCAGTTTTCCGTGGCTTCTGCCTAGTGATACCCATGTATATAGCCATTGTTTTGGTTATTTGAAAATTGTGATGGCAGTGAAGTAATAACTGGATTGACCAGGAACTGGTAAGCTATTCCATCTCATCTCTGTTTCCTAGATCACACAATCCAAGTACATTTTTCTGTTTCCTATTTCTAACTTTAGCATGTTAGTCTCCAAATGTACAAGAAGCCCAACTTGTTTGCATGTTCTGTCAATTTCATTGTACATGGTTGCCCTTGAAGACAGCTTGGCACAAAATGCAGCTGCTCATCTGCCTGCCAACACTAGCTGGTTAACTCAAGATCTGTTCTATAGCAGCTGAACTGCTTACCAATAGATTCTGGCCCCATTCAAAGTCCTGATGTTACCTTCAGGTTATCTTCTGCAGTAAAATTTGCATACATTACATAGTATAGCAGAAAGTGTCTTGAGTGCTCAAATGATTAGACTGTGACACTAAGACCCAGAGAATAATATTAATAGCAGATCCCTCTCTGAAATTTAATTTTCTTGAAGTTGGTGAAGTCCCATCCTTCTGTCCTTCACAAATATGCACAGTCCTTTTCCAGAGAGCATTTAGACAGTAAGATCTTACTTGAGGTGTTTAATAGTTTACTGTTAATTGTTTTATTGCAGAATTATGAATGCACTTCATATGTAAGTCATTTACTTATATCTGTAAATGAGTAAGTATTATGAGTTACTCATTATGTGTGTACATAAGTAATTTTTAAATCTTCTACTTGCAACACACAAGTCAACTAGCAAAAGAAAAAGTTTATTATAAGCATAAAAGTAAACATACACACATATGTGGTAGTTGTTCCCGACTTTAGGGGGTGGTACTCATCTCCATTTCAAAGCCAAAGAGCCACTGCTGTCAGAAGACATCTCTGTGGTCATTTGGCTGGCATGACTAAATGCCAAAGGAGCACGGAACACTGTTACCTTTCCACCAAAGGTGGTTCCTATTTTTCTACTTGCATTTTTACATGCTTCTGAACTGCTAGATTGGCAGAAGCTGTGACAAAGTAACAGGAGCTCACTTATTATGCAGCACTAGGGATTTGAACCACCAAACTGTCGACCTTTCTGATCTACAAGCTCAGAGTCTTAGCCACCCTGTCCCTTATTCTAAGCATAAATCTTCATTTTTATTACTGTTCGATGATAGCGCACTTCTGAATTTTGGTTGTGAATATGAACAAGACACCAGCAGTCCATTTGGATAAATCTGGCAGATAGGAACAAGCTAAGCTTCAGGGGTCTTGTTCCAATTTTGAACTATTCTGAAGGGGGGAAGATATGACCTATGGCTTATCTAAAAGGTCTGTCATGAATAAAAGCTTTGAAATTCTGTATATCTAGATGATGCCTGTCCAGTTAATATGCAAATCGCAGAGCAAAAGTGACAGACTCAAACTGCTTTTCAAACCTCAACCTTGTCTTCAAAGCAAATTTCTTTCATCCTCCCGTATGGGAGAGGAGGGCCATGCATCCCGCCCTATGCATCGTTTGCTCCAGCAATGAACGTTTAAATCCGACCCTGCTTCCAAATGAAACCTTGACCAGCGTTATGCGTCAGCCTTTCGCTACTCTCTCTTCCCGGAGTTCGTGCTAATTGGAAGTAATACGATCAGCTCAACTCTAGCTTTCAATGCCACTACACTGAAAACTTCCAAGCTTTGGAGAAAAGGTGAGGCGAAGTAAGGCGAGAGGATCAGCCTCTGCAGGAATCGGCCGCTGCCATCGCATCGCCAGTTTACACGCAGAGCCGAGCTGCAGTTTTCTCGCGGAACACGGGGAGGAAGACGCGCGCTTGTTAGTTCCCGCCACCGCCGCTGCCGCCATGGCCCAGTTCTTCTCGCTGGCCGATTGCGAAGTGATCGGCTTCGATCTGGATCACACGCTGTGTCGCTACAACCTGATAGAGAGCGCCCGGGTGAGTGGCGCAGTTGGAAAGCCGGGCGACCGGATTTAGGTCCGGCTGGGCTGTTTCGAATGGCCGCCACGGCCCCCGCGCAATGCCACTGAGAAGCAACTCCGGGGAAAGCCCGTACGACGATCGCTAGGTTGACAGGAAGCCTCGGACTGCCTGAGTGGCTACTCCGAGTTAGGGGGAGGAGGATCTAGGTTCTAGGTAGCTAGCACGGCCCAGCTCAAGGTTTGCACTGCGAGTCGCGCTCTGACGTCTTTTTGTGCGGCTGCAGTAAAGCCCGCAGCGGAGGACGGGGACCGGCTAGCGTTATTTCAGGAAGCGGAAAGGGGCGCAAGAGTTTTGCACGGCTTGAAAGCGGCCTTTCCAATAATTTGGGGATGGGACACCTCCACCCCGCCTGTATTCTGGCCAAAAAGCATATTATGCCCGGAATTAAGCTGTACCATATGAAAAAGCAACGAGCTTTAACTTCGGAATGCCTAAGATTGTGCTATTTATATTACAATATGTTTGTATATTTGCACCAAATAGTAACTCCTGCCATACCCGGTTGCGAATACGCGTAGACTTCTGATATTAATAGTTCAAAATTTATCTTCTCTCGGAAGTTGCATTGTAGTTTTTGGCGTTTACTTCCAAAACAGCATTGGCTGTCAACCCTATCTACCAATATATCAATATTTCCAAACTGGTTTCTGAGTGTTACCTTGATTTTAAATTGTATATTCTAATTTTTTTAACTTTATTTATCTTAGGGTAATAGATTTTGATTTTTAAAAAAATGCAGGATATTAAGTGCAATTAGATAAAAACACATTGCAAAGGTGGCAATGTTTTATATGTACAGTTTTGGAAAATAATTTTTAATTCGTTAAAATGGAAAACTTGTCTGTCTCTTCCTTCCTCTTTTTCTTAAATCAGTGCATAAATGTCCATAAAAGCTGAACTATATCTTTCTTCATGCAATGCACAAGTGTCTCAGTAATAGAAGTTCAACCCCACTTCTGTTCTTAGATAATAAGGATGGGTAGCTTTTTCTACAAATTGCAGGAGCTGCAAGGGTTTGGGAGATTAATGAAAGAGGGCCACTCACCCATATGTAGTTCAAGCATGCCTATATCAAGAAACTCACCACACCAAAATCGAATAAATAACTAGAATAAAATCTGCCCTTCAACTAAAATACTATTTTTTTCTAGCGGTTCAGTTTTTATGACTTGCTAAGAGAGAAACTCTGGAAAAGATAATGCTGAGAGTTTCATTTTCAAAGACCTGTTAGAACTTCTGTAATCTTAACTCCTACAGTTTGTTTAGGTCAGGTGTCAGCAAACTTAAACACTCAAAGAGCCACAAAGGTCCTAATCGGAAGCCCCCCATTCAATTCTGGAGCCAACCGGAAGTCTGGTTCCCCCACCATAGAGTCTTCTCCTAACACAGCATCCTCTACCTGTCTTAATTGAAAGTCCTATCAAGTGTGGAGCCGGCCGGCAAAAGGGAGCGACAGCAGACGGATGAAAGAGCCACATGTGGCTCCAGAACTGCAGATTGTTGACCTTTGCTTTAGAGTCACCTAGCGCGGCGTCCTTTTTCCTTTGCTGACCGGAAGTCCAGTTCTCCCACCATAGAGTCTTCTCCTAGCGTGATGCCCTCTACCTGTCCTAATCAAAAACCCTATCAATTATGGAGATGACCGGCAAAAGGGAGCCATAGCAGATGCATGAAAGAGCCACATGCGGCTCTAGAGCCACAGATTGCTGACCCCTGGTTTAGGTAATAGCATAGTTCTTAACTCAGTCATTGGATTTTATGCATTCATACCCCTAGTAAGTACTAGGTTGGGCTTGGTTTTACATAAAGTACATATTCCTGGGTTTGTCTATTAAAATTACTGAAACAAATAACCGTACATAATGGAAATTTAATAAGCCCTGGCTGTATTTAACCAGTTTGCTATGTATATATAATACTCCAGTTTAAACTCTGAACTGATTTCAGCTGCCATTAAGATTAGAACACCCTGAGAGTATAATCCTGACATTTCTGAATATGTTGTTAAGAATCAGATCATTAAAACCTCATCTACATTGCTGATGTTTTTATATAAAAAGCATTATTTCTGTTGCTCGTAAGATCCTGAATGTGAAGCAATAGGGTCTCAATATAATTTTGCACAGCATTAAACTTTTTTTCTTAATTTGTAGCTTATATATGACAGCTTCGCTCAGTACGTGGTAAAAGAAAAAGGATATGATAAGGAACTTCTGAATGTGACGCCTGAAAACTGGGATTTCTGGTCAGTGTTTTTTCTTAATTACCTTCAACTTCCTGTGTACTTTCAGTTTTCTCTGGAAGAAGAGACTGCCTGATTTTAAAAGTTATTAACTGAGCAGTCTGTCAGAAGCAAGTATACCCATTTAAGTTTGATATAATTTATTCTAAGTAAGAACGTATAGGATTGCAGATGTAGGGTGTTGATATTGGGGGCTATATCCTGCTTCCCTATTTTCTACAGCCAATATTTATTTACCTTGACTTTCTGGGTGTGTGAGTGTTTCTTTGATTTTGCTATACTAAAAATTCAACATATACAATGGATTTCTAATGAGCATGGCTTCTCATCTCATCCTTTGAGTAGCTGGGTTTTCTTCCCCTTCATTCTCTGCCTGCCTTACAATAAATACCGTATTTTTTGGAGTATAAGACACCTTTTTCCCTCAAAAAAATAGGGTGAAAATCTGGGTGCGTCTATACAGGGCGGGGCATAACCTTTTCCTAGGGGGTCACAGCAACACTTGTAATAACAACACAAATAATTCATACACCATTCGAAAGCCCATCAAAAACTGAGTTTATTGACACGATTTAATAGTCAATATGACCACCATTAGCCCTTCGAACAGCATTCAAACGAGGTGGATAAGAACACAACAAATCTTCAAACAGTTCCGTTCGATTTTCCAGATTTTCCAGAGGGCGGGGCATAACCTTTTCCTAGGGGGTCACAGCAAGATCGACAGCAGTTTACAACTTCCGCGACACCTCATTTTAAAGCCCATAAAAAACTGAATTGAATGAGCTATTAAATGTTAAATTTGTTTCGGTTGAAACTTTGAGAATGAATTTGGAAACTGTGTTGAAAAATCTGGAAAATCGAACGGAACTGTTTGAAGATTTGTTGTGTTCTTATCCACCTCGTTTGAATGCTGTTCGAAGGGCTAATGGTGGTCATACTGACTATTAAATCGTGTCAATAAACTCAGTTTTTGATGGGCTTTCGAATGGTGTATGAATTATTTGTGTTGTTATTACAAGTGTTGCTGTGACCCCCTAGGAAAAGGTTATGCCCCGCCCTGTACACTAAATCAGTGTTTTTCAACCACTGTGCCGCGGCACACTAGTGTGCCGTGACATAGTGTAAGGTGTGCCGTGGGAAAAACACCTTATATATAGTCAATATAGGCACAGAGTTAAATTTTTTTAACATTTTCTAATGGTGGTGTGCCTCGTGATTTTTTTCATGAAAAAAGTGTGCCTTTGCACAAAAAAGGTTGAAAAACACTGCACTAAATACAGCATTTTTGGCCTACCGAAACCCCGCCCCCTTTACAAAAATGGATGTGCAGAGGGTTTGGGAGGCCTGCAGAGTGCAAAAACTTTTTTTTTTCAATTTACCTCTTCAAAATCATGGTGTGTCTTATTCTCCGGTGCATTTTATACTTCGAAAAATACAGTAATATGCCTTTCTTTGCAGCCTTTCAATGAGGCTGAATGAGAGCATCCTTCCTTTCCATTTCCTTGTTATAGGACTAGAGTAAATGGGAGGGTGTTCCAGTCAAGCATCCTTTTCTTGTTTTCTTTCTCTTTCTGATGCTTTATTTTAATCTTACTGTCCACCTAGTTGGGTGTAGTGGTTAAAGTGTTGGATAAGCAACCAGAAGACCGTGTGCTTTTAGTCCTCCCTTACCCTCTAACCCAACTGATTACTTTAGGTCAGCCACTCTCTCTCAGCTCAATCCAATTTTTTGTGGAGAAAATTGGAGGTGGGAACATTAGAGTCAAGGTGGCACAATGTTAAGAGTGCAGTACTGCAGGCTACTTCAGATGACTGCCAGCTGCAGTTCAGCAGTTCAAATCTCACCAGCTCAAGGCTCACTCAGCCTTCCATCCTTCCAGGGTGAGTAAAATGAGGACGGAGATATTTGGGGGCAATATGCTGACTCTGTAAACCGCTTAGAGAGGATTTTAAAAGCACTATGAAGCAGTATATAAGTCTAAGTGCTATTGCTATTATATACACCAGAATTTTGTACCAGCTTGTACAAAATTGAGGTGGATTGATGATGACAACAACAATGACGGTAGTGGTACACAGTAGATTTTCTTGGAAGGGATACATTCGTTTGGGCAGAGGTCTAATTTGATGGCATGCAAAGGACTTTTGTCAACTAGTCAAAGGCCATAGATTTTCTTTGGCTTGTCCATGTATTTCCCAAAATATCCAATTTCTTGATTGTATTGATTAGGAGGACTATAGATTAATATTCTTTTCCCACATTTCAGGTTATGCTAAGTTCCTAGGTATTCATCTAATACTTAGTGCCCTGATTATCTCTATGGCCCCTGTGGCATTTAAGTCCAAGTCTGTAACATAGTTTACATAGCATGCGCTGACTGAGGAATTCTGGGAGTTGAAGTCTACAAGTCGTAAAGTTGCCAAGGTTGGAGACCCCTGGTTTACAGCATCTGTATGTATTTTGAAGCTTGCTCATAATGTACATCTTTTTCTTCTTCCACTGATGAACCTGAACTCAAACAGCTGCAAGGGCTTGGTGCTGGACCTGGAAGAAGGCAACTTTCTTAAACTTGCAGATAATGGAACCATTTTGAGGTAACAGTTAAATTCTTGATAAAAGTTTATTTTATATAGTTAATAAACTTCCTCACAATGTTCTTTTTTCAAAGTACAAACATATCATTCCTCTCCTATGTATATTTATATATTGCTCTGGAAAAATATTCAAAGTTCATAGAAACTGTAAGAAGATAAATGCAGTTACAGCTTTATAAAGGTTTAAATAGACAACCGAACAATATTCTTATTAATACTGTTATATCATTATTGACATCTAGCTATTAAATTCCTTTTACCAAGTTGTTTCTTTTTTAATATTAAAATATTCCCCATCCTCTTATTAGGATTCCCCTTCTGCTACATATGCTGTAAAGCGCATCACTCCTCCTTTGTTCATATATTTCTGTTGTCACTTCTTCCTATCCTTGCTTCTGCTGTTTTTACCATCCAGTGCATATGATAATCTTTACTTCCTGTACTTTTTAATTGCCAATATCCCAACATTCATTGTATTTCAAATTGTGTTTATCAACTGTCCCTCCCATACTACTATGTCGTGCTGCCTTACTTGATTTTGGGTTACCAACTTTTCTGATTGTTGTTTTCAAGCAGACTTATATTATATACATCAATGTTTTTGAAGAGCAGCCATTTCTTGGGAAGGTTGTTTTGCCTAACAAGTTAGAGCTTTCAAAATTCTTAAATAAATCCTTTAATTTTCTTTCCTTGCCTATTCAGTCTGTCTTCCCATCAGTTTATCTCCAGCCCATGGTTCTTTTCCCTTCCTTACCCAGTTCAACTACCTCTTATTCACCCATATTGTGTTCTCCTCTTCTCTGCTAGTACTACTGGAAGGAGGGAGGATGAATGTGTTTCTATGACAGAACCTTTGTGTATGTGTGTGAGAAAGGGATGATAGTTGGTATATATAAATAAGGGACAAATACTTTTACAAATTAGTTTCACTTACTTTATAGACAGTTAATTTTAATCTGTAAATGATCCTTTTTTAGCATTTACAGTATAATGTTGGAAGAGAGAAATCAAAGAACATAAAGTATAATAGCATTCATATCTGATTCTTCCCTCAAACAGGGCAAGTCATGGCACAAAACGTATGACCTCTGGAGAGATCTTGGAGAAGTATGGCAGGAGGGAGTGGAAACACTTTAAGACAATGAGTGGAATGGTTTCTCGTTCAGGTATTACATGGACATGGCCTATATAATAGGTTAATGGTATAGTGTTGTATTTATGGTATCCCTGGTGCTCTATTAACTTGATTGTTTTCTTACAGACATTTCATTACCAAACTAGGTAACAACATAGTGCTAGTGGAGAGTAAAGTTTGCTCTCAATTTATATTCTAGTGACTTGCCCTGTCAGTATTGATAGGAGTGATCTTGGTGGTTCTTAATTGTTGTTTACTGTTAGCTTATTTGATTATAATATTGTTTGTTTCTTGATTGTTGATCTAATGTTAACCTTGATATTATTTTTGCTCATTTTGATATTATTCTTTGCTCATCTGAATGTTCACTGCAGGTGAGGAAGTGTTTTGGTCTTTTTGCTTCCTTTTTGTTTTTTTTGATTGGCTCTTTTTAGAATGGTGTGTAAATGTTCTTTGTGTCTGTGTGCCTGTTGATGGCTAATTTGTCTTGAGTCTCAGGCTTCCAGGAATTCTCTAGTGCAGTGGTAGTCAACCAGGTCCCTACCGCCCACTAGTGGGCATTCCAGCTTTCATGGTGGGTGGTAGGGGATTGCTGTAACTCTGCTTTATAAATTTTATAAAGTGAAGTTATTTGCCTACTTTATAAATCACCATTACTGTGGAATCGGTGGGCGGTTAGAAAATTTTACTACTAACAGAGATACAAAAGTGGGCAATAGGTATAAAAAGGTTAGAGTTAGAGTTTAGAGTTTATTGGTTTTGTATGCCGCCCACTCCCAAAGGACTCTGGGCGGCTCACAATAAACAGGGAGGGAATAAATAAGACAATACAAACAATTTTAAAATCCACAACAGTCACAATTAAGACGGGGCTGGGTCCTTTAACAGCCCCCAGTCTGCCGGAACAGCCAGGACTTAGTGGCTTTACGGAAGGCCGGGAGGGTGGTAAGGGTCCGGATCTCCACGGGGAGCTCGTTCCAGAGGGCCGGAGCAGCAACAGAGAAGGCTCTCCCCTGGGGGGTCGCCAGCCGACATTGGCTGGCAGATGGAACCCGGAGAAGGCCAAGTCTGTGCGATCGAATTGGTCTTTGAGAGGTAATTGGCAGGAGGCGGTCTCTCAGGTACCCAGGTCCGATGCCATGTAGGGCTTTATAAGTAACAACTAGCACCTTGAAGCGAGTCCGGAGACCAATGGGCAGCCAGTGCAGCTCACGGAGGATAGGTGTAACGTGGGTGTACCTAGGTGCACCCATAATGGCTCGCGCGGTTGCATTCTGGACTAGCTGAAGTCTTCGAACACTTTTCAAGGGCAGCCCCATGTAAAGCACATTACAGTAGTCCAGTCTTGAGGTCACGAGGGTGTGAGTGACTATCTGAAGTGCCTCCCGGTCCAGATAGGGTCGCAATTGGTGCACCAGGCGAACCTGGGCAAAGACCCCCCTGGTCACAGCTGATAACTGGTGATCTAAAGTCAGCTGTGGATCCAGGAGGACTCTCAAATTGCAAACCCTCTCTGAGGGGTGTATAATTTCACCCCCCAGACTGAGAGATGGAATAATTAGCCAATCTTTGGGAGGGAACATCAATAGCCATTTGGTCTTGTCGGGATTGAGTGCAAACTTGTTCGTTCCCATCCAGACCCTGACAGCCTCCAGGCACTGGCCCATTACTTCTACTGCTTCACTGAGTTGGCACGGGGCGGACAGATACAATTGTGTATCGTCCGCGTATTGGTGGTATTTAATCCCGTGCCGTCGTATGATCTCACCCAGCGGCTTCATGTAGATGTTAAATAGGAAGGGGGAAAGGACCGAGCCCTGCGGCACCCCATAATTGAGGGGCCTTGGGGTCGACCTCTGTCCTCCGACCAACACCGACTGCGACCTGTCCGAGAGGTAGGAGGAGAACCACCGAAGAACGGTGCCTCCCACTCCCACCTCTCGTAACCGTCGCAGAAGGATACCATGGTCGATGATATCGAAGGCCGCTGAGAGATCAAGGAGCACTAGGATAGAGGACTGACCCCTATCCCTGGCTCGCCAGAGATCATCGATCAGCGCGACCAAAGCAGTTTCCGTGCTGTAGCCAGGCCTGAAACCAGACTGAAAGGGATCCAGATAATCGGTTTCATCCAAGGACCGTCGGAGTTGAGAGGCCACCACTTTCTCAACAACCTTTCCTACAAAGGGGAGGTTGGAGACCGGATGATAGTTGCTCAAAATGGCTGGGTCCAGAGACGGTTTCTTCAGGAGGGGTCTCACCACCGCATCCTTTAAGAGGAGCGGGAAGGATCCCTCCCGGAGAGAAGTGTTAATTATCGTCTGGATCCAGCTGCGTGTTACCTCTGCTGGTTGAAAGCAGCCAGGAAGGGCACGGGTCCAGTATACAAGTGGAGGCGCTCACCGCTCCCATGGCCTTGTCCACTTCCTCAGGCACTACCCTTGCTCTAGTGTTAGGGGGCTTGACTTTGTCTAGAATGCTCATAGTGTCCCAGTTAAAACTACAGTTAAGTCTATTCATGTCTTGTGGAATTAAGGAGTTTTCATCATGGTTTCTGATGCTAGTTATGTTCATGGACATGCTGTGCCAGTTTTCTACTTATTTGCCCTACATAGTGTCTTTTGCAGACCTTATACTGTATGTTATAGATGACTCCTGTTTTTTCTTCTGTGGATGGGGATGTTTTGGTTTACTTAGGATGTTCTGGAGGCTTTAGTTTGTTCATGTTGTACAGCCAGGCAATGTAGTTGTAATAGTCTGTTGATGATATCTGACATTTTTGATGCATGGCAGCATTATTTTTTTCAACTTGTGTTGATAGTGCTATATTGGTCAGACATTTTTTGATGAAGTTGTGTAGCTATCCATTTTGTTGGAAGATGTTGTACAGATGACTGTTTCCTTTTATTGATGTTCAGGGTTGCTGAAGTATGTTTGTGCTCATATAAATAAATAGTGTTCTTACACAGATAATCTTTTGGGAGGTGGGTTGTTACTTTGATAGTGGAGCACCTGGTTAGTCTAGGCAGTTTTATAGTCGGCTTGTGTTTCTAATTTGCTGTCACTGCCCCTACTAATGAGAATATCCAGGAAGGTTAACATATTGTTTTCTTTTTCCCTGGTGAATTTTATTCCTTTGAAGATGTTGTTGATGGTTTTGTGTATTTTCTCTAGTTGGAATTAGACATTAGACCAACAATCAAGAAGCAAGCAAAACCCCAGTCAAGGAGTCGTCAAATAAACTAACAGTAAACAACAGCCTAGTCAAGGAACCACCAAGACAGTGGTGGGTAGCAGGCAGTATGCGCGGGCTCTGGAGGGCCCACCTCCTTGAGCTCCTTACCTGTATTTGAAGCTCTTCGGCACTTCCGCACATGCGAATGGAGCGCATGGCGCCTGTGCGATGCTCTGCCATGCAGCTGGAGCGTCACAGAGGCGTCACAAGAGGTAAGGACACATGTGTGCACTGCGTGTATGTGCACACGCACTACATGCCTTCATGTGGTGGACGGCGGGCCCCATTGCAACCGTACTGGTTGCAATGGGATCCGGAACCCACCACTGCACCAAGACCATTACTACTAACATTGACAGAGCAAACCTTTAGTATACAAAATAAGAGCAAACCCCACTCTTTACTAGCACGGATGATGTTACCTAGTTTGGTAATGAAAGGTCTTCAAGAAAAGAACCAAAGTCAGAGAGCATCAAGGACCCCCACAAATATATTAAGATTTTTCCTATAATTAATGTGTCACAATGTTAAAACTGAGAAGTTTTCTTTTTCTGAAGATTTATTGAAAGTTCACCATAAAAGACTTATATCCAAAAGCTACATATAAGGCTAAAATTAGGTATATACATGTTATATATTATATATACAATATGTAAGTAAGTGTCTAAAAGCTTATTCCAAAAGCTGATGAAGAACTCAGGCTGAAGCTTGCTCCGTACATACTGTAGTCTGAAATGATCTGATGAGTGGGAGAGCCTAAGATAGATAAAGTTGTGAGGGGTTTTTTTTCTAAAAAAAAAAAAGAAGAGGGGGACTACCCTTCAAAAAAGCTGCAGCTGTTTTGGGAGTAGACATTGTGGGAGACTGACAAATCTTTACCAAAGATCTAGTCTCATCACTAAAACAGTGTTTCCAGACTTTCCCCTCACTTAACCTTCTGGAAATCGATAACGTATCCCAGAACTCATGTATAGGTTTTGATTTCCTGCAGTGATATTTGGAATTGTATTCTCATTGTATGATTCTCCAACATTTTGGTGTCTCTTGAGCAATTTACTATTTGTGATACAAGGGGAAATTTTGCAGATACTGGTATTATAGTAAATAATAATTTTCCTCACAAAAATGTCCACTAGGTATCTAATAGGCATTCAATTTCTTGTCTTTACAGCCAAGTATTATTCCTATGACAATTACTTTGATATGCCTGGGTCACTTCTTTGTGGACGGATTGTGGATTGTTTAGACAAAGTAAGTTCTAATCAGGTTTGGAGCATCAGATTTGGTGTTCATGGACGATACATTTAAATTAATGTTCCTTCTGCTTCTCTTCTTCCTTCTCACATGTTACATGAAGCTTGAACATTCTTTCAGGGATCAAATTCTTTACCCTTGCTTTACAGCAGTGAGTCACAGCAATAAGCTAGAACTGAATCACTTATCTACAGAATTCTGAAGGAATTCATTTCTTTTCTTAGGGAAGTAAATAGTGTCCTGCTTGTCTCTGTTTACATTCCAGACAGCCCTACCTATAAATAGGGCACTGATTCTGCTTATTGGCTTGTCCCTGGAACTCAGAGATCATTTCTGTGTTCAGCCCTAAATAATCTCCTGTTATGAAGATTTATGGACTAAGCATGAAAATTCTTTTTAGTATGTTTATTACTGTATATGTTCTACTAACTTGTCATTTATTGCTTCAAAAAATTTTTTTTGTATAAAACCTGAAAAGATGATTAAAAATGTAGGTCCGATAAGGCAGTGTTTTTCAACCACTGTGCTGCGGCACACTAGTGTGCCGTGATATAGTGTAAGGTGTGCCGTGGGAAAAACACTTTATATATAGTCAATATAGGCACAGTTAATTTTTTTTTAACATTTTCTAATGGTGGTGTGCCTCGTGATTTTTTTCATGAAAAAAAGTGTGCCTTTGCACAAAAAAGGTTGAAAAACACTGCGATAAGGGGAAGCATGTTCTATGGCAAGCAGGCACACATGAAATGAAGTTTTTATTTTTTTTATCAAGTCTCTAAACTTAATTAAACCCATTCCTTTGTTTATATTGGCTTCCATATTCTTTTGGGACAATGTTGCTTCATCCCGAGACCCACATGAAAAGCAAGGCTTTTATGCTCATGTTAGATATCATTAAGAAGAAAGTTTCCCAAAACAACCATATGTAAACAGATATAATTTGTTGTAATGATTAGTAGCCACCATTTACATACTGTAGTTTTGCCTGTGAGGAATTGGTTTTACACAAGATATTCCCTTTCTGCAATGAATAGTGTTTTTGCTTTTCTGTTTTTAAATATTAAAATGACTGTTTCATGCAGGGAATTGGTAGTTCAAGAGGAAGAAAAGAGTTTAAAAAAATCAAATCAATAATATAGTAATAAAACTGCATAATCAGAGCCGAGGTGGCGCAGTGGTTAGGGTGCAGTACTGCAGGCCACTTCAGCTGACTGTTATCTGCAGTTCAGCGGTTCTAATCTCACCGGCTCAAGGTTGACTCAGCCTTCCATCCTTCCGAGGTGGGTGAAATGAGGACCCAGACTGTGGGGGCGATATGCTGACTCTGTAAACTGCTTAGAGAGGGCTGAAAGCCCTATGAAGCAGACTATAAGTAACTGCTATTGCTATTGCTATATTCACATCATTGCATCACATGAGTGAATCCAGTACTGCATATTATTATATTTTTCGGACTATAAAATGCACTTTTTTGTCTCCCAAAAGGTGGTGAAAATGTCTGTGCGTCTTATAGACTGAATATTGCCGAAGCCCCACCCACCGGTCATTTTTTGGCCTCTGCACGCCCAATTTTGGGCCATTTTTCAGGCCTTTTTTCAGCCCATCTTTTTTGAAAAAAAAACAGGCCAAAAAAGCATCAAAAATGGGCTGAAAAAAGCCCCCAAAATGGGCCAAAAAAGCCCCCAAAATGGGCCAAAAAGCCCCAAACGAGCCAAAAAGCCTCAAAAAAGGGCTAAAAAAAGCCTAAAAATGGGTAGAAAAAAGGCTTGAAAATGGCCCCAAAAAGGGCTAAAAATGTGGCGCTCGGAGGCCAAACCCCTTTTTTTTTGTTCTAAAAACAAATTTAGGTGCATCTTATAGTCAGGTGCGTGTTATAATCTGAAAAATATGGTAATTAGCAAAGTTGTTTCTTAAATGTGTATTGCTGGCATCAAAGGGAGGCATTCCCAAACATGTCATTGATAACTCTGCATGTTCAATTAATGTGG
The DNA here is from genome assembly GCF_051295495.1 of Thamnophis sirtalis. Taxonomy (NCBI): domain Eukaryota; kingdom Metazoa; phylum Chordata; class Lepidosauria; order Squamata; family Natricidae; genus Thamnophis; species Thamnophis sirtalis. The sequence goes on along the minus strand of NW_028261386.1, from coordinate 102,701,781 downwards.
GGGAAGAGATGAAGAACAAAAACAGGATGTTGGAGTAAGAAAAAAAAAGGATTGGCCAGAATCCTGAATGAGGGAACCCTATGTGGCTGCATTGTATTTCAGACTGTGCTTGTGGTTGTTATCTTATTTTCTCACTGCTTGCTAGAAAAACTGTTCACAATGAAAAAGGCAATGGGGTTTCTTTATGCTTGCAGCACAGCCCTAGGAGAAAATATGACTTCTGGAAGGATATGGTTGCTGCCATACAGTATAATTATAAAACGTCAGCTTTTAAAGGTGAGTGGTTTCCCTGCCTTTCAAGGGCTGTTCTTTGTTGAAGGTGCTTTTCATGCATCTGTCAAAATGTAACTGGCCCTTCATAATGGCTGTGCATTTTCACAATTAAAATATATTGATGGGGACCGAATTGGAATGATAGCAATCAAGCAGCAAACAATATCCCAGTCAAGGAGCTGCCAAGTAAGCTAACAGTAAGCCCAACTAAAGACCCTCCAAGACCCCATCCCCATTGACATTGACAGGGCAAGCCACTTGTAGCTAATACAGGAACAGTTTCTGGGAAGGGGCCCTTAGAGGGGAAGTCAAACATAAATAAATAAGAGGAGTTATTGATTCTGTGGATGCCTAGAAAATGAAACTATTCAAATGTCCCTATATCTGCAAAGAACTGGGTGTAATGGTTTTTGGGAATGGGAGACAGGAGGAAGAGCTGCAGCCTAGACCAGTTATGGCAAACCTTTTAGACTCCCGAGTGTCCAAACTGTGTATGTGCGCATGCCCAAACTAAAAGGTGTGCATGCGCAGACATGCATGTGCAGGCATGCACAGCAGAGACCTGTAGACCAGCTGGCTGGGGGGAGGCAGGGCGTCTCAACACCGGCAGCATTGTAAGAGGTAAGATCTTTTTCTTTCGTGAGCTTCTGTTTCATTGTTTGCAGGGAAACAGAAGCTCATGAAAGAAACGCCACAGGGATCTGACCTGGGGCAACGGCACGCGTGCCAGGAGAGAGGACTCTGTGTGCCACCTCTGGCACGTGTGCCATCGTCCTCATGGGCCTAGACAATGGTCTGATAAGAGAACTTTGAGTCCGAAAAAGAAAAGGCGATAAAAGCATCTCAGAAGAGACCTTCCCTAGTCTTGGAGAAAGCAGACATGAACAAAGGGAAGGATATTTTCAGACATGCAAGATTCTGTTAATGTAAATCTTACAATAAAAATGGAGCTAGTACTCAGACTTCTTATATGGACTACTTTGCAAGGCTAACACTGGAAATTTGGTTTATGTGGTAGGTAGAGAAAAAGAAATGTTTTTGCGGGCATTAGGCCATGAGCCGTATGAAAAATTTGCAGCATCTAATTGTTACACATTTTCCTACTTTTTCACCTGATTTTGTAAATATCTATCTCCTGTCCTTCCTTGGCATAATAGGAATCCAGCACAGGATTGAACGCTTCTATATCTTAATGTGTATTTTTCGACCTGTTAAAACCTGCATTCAGAAATTCCCAGGGTAACGTAAACACCACAACACAGTAAAAACAATTGACAAAATTATTTCTATCAAAATCTTTTGCAAGAAATTATTTAGATAGAAATTATATTTTGATAGAAATTATATAGATAGCAATTATTTCTATCGTTATCTTCTCACTAAATTTGCTAAATGATCAGAGAAATTGAAAGAAATGTTTCATTTTTTTATTTATATTTTTTTTAAAATCAAAATGGACAGATACAACTAGAACCTTTTTTAGAACAAACTGTAGAATTTTGGTTTTAAAAGAACACAGTACAGGCCATTTATAGTGATTTCGTACAAATGGTTTGGAATCAAGATGTTACTGTGGGATGAAATATACACTGCACAGTGGTACAATTAGTTATTAATAACTATTCACACTCCATAAGGTAAATCTGTTAACATTTTAAACAGGTTCTTAGCTGTAGTTGTATCGCTCTCTGAATGTTGTATGTAAACAGACATCATTCTGTAAAGGGTAGTATTGAAATATTTTATGAGGATTATAATACTGTCAATTTAGCAATAAATATACCTACAGTACTCATGATCAGCCATTACTAGTACCTGCGCATTTGGACATGATTACCACTTTATATGCTCACCTGGGGTACCCTGGAACCAAATGGATTCATTTTGTGATGCAAATATTTCACCGAAAATGTTTAGAGTAGAATTAACACAACATATTGCATTTCTTGCGTTTTTTAAAGCTATGCACATGTGTTTGTTTTGATGGCATTACTGTCTACACATCTATGAAAGGAGATTTTGATAGTGGTGCCCTTTTGGGGGGGAATAACCTTGGTAAAAATAATCTTGATTAGCTTTTCAGTATGTAGGCAAGTAAAATGCATGTCTCAGTGTTGCCATACAGTATGATTGTACTTTGTGAATATTTTTTTAAATTTTTTTTAAAAATCATGCATTATGAACTTTAGAAAAGTAATTTTGTATTCGGGTGTAATTGTGTTAATTCCGTTGTATATGTAGAAGTACACACACACATATACCTGCATGCATTTTTCTGTTACGCTGAATATTACATTTGTGCAAATAAGAAACCTGAGAAGGAGGAGTGGACATACTCTGAAGAGTAAAGGCCATTTGTGTCATTGTTGGGCAGCTGTAACCAGACTTGATCATTTTCCATGAGATCAACAACAGCACTTCCGGAAGCCTGATCAAGGTATCCTTTCTTGTACTCGTCAAATGTGTACATGATGGGTGAGCCGTTCTTGTACAGGCCAACCCAAACATGTGTGCCTTTGACATGGACATGATAAGCGAAGTAGTAAAGCCCTGGAATCCTGCAGGTGAAGATGCCTGATCTGGGGTCATAGTGTTGTTGCTTGTTGTACAAAATTATGTCAAATTGGATAGGAGCAGCAGATGCAGGGTAAGCTTTGGAGAGAATGGCAGTGAAAGCGGACACCGGCCTGCCAGTGAGACCTTGAGTTGCACCAGCTTTTATAACTGGCACTCCTGCCAGGGCTTGCCCTGAAGGACCAGGGGGGCCTGGAGGGCCTGGCAATCCAGGCTCCCCAGGGTGGCCTTTGGAACCTGGTGGTCCAGGTGGTCCCATAGGTCCATCTGTGCCTTTCGATGAAATCCCAGCTGGACCTGGTAATCCTGGTGCACCTGGGTCCCCTTTGCCTCCAGGGTGTCCTGGAATACCTGGAGGACCAACAGGTCCCCTTATACCAGGTGTACCAGGTGATCCTCTAGAGCCTGGCCCACCGTTGATTCCTGCTGCACCTTTGGGTCCTGGTGAGCCCATTGGTCCAGGTAAACCAGTTGGCCCAGTGGGGCCTAGATCTCCTTTAGATCCTGCCACCCCTGGATAGCCTTTGGATCCAGGAAACCCTGGCTTCCCTGACCTGCCTTCCAATCCTGGCAAGCCTCTTTCTCCCTTAATCCCCGGGAATCCTGATGGACCAGTTGGGCCTCTTTCCCCTTTGAGCCCAGCTCTGCCACTTGCGCCAGTGGCGCCTCTTAGCCCTCGAGGACCTGTTTCCCCAGGTGGCCCGACTGGTCCAGATCTTCCAGGGATACCAGCTGGGCCTTGTTCTCCCTTAGCTCCTGGACTTCCAGGGAGTCCTTCAGGCCCCCTGTTTCCCTTCATCCCTGGCAATCCTGGTTTTCCAAACCCTGGGAGACCAGAGGGCCCAGTTGAGCCAGGAGGACCTGGGGGTCCTTTTGCCCCAGGAGTTCCTGGGAGGCCAGGTGACCCACTTGAGCCGGGGAGTCCTTTTCCAGGCATTCCAGGTTTCCCGGGAGAGCCTTGGGGACCTGGAAGTCCAACAGGGCCTGGTAAGCCTGGTGAACCCTTGTCCCCTTTAACACCTGGCTGCCCTGGAAACCCCCTTTCCCCAGGCCTTCCTATCCCTGCTTGTCCTGGAGGCCCCTGTGGCCCTGGCAGGCCTTTCTCCCCTGGCCGACCTGGAACTCCGTGCCCGTTTTCTCCCCTTTGCCCTTTAATACCAGGAATGCCTGGAACACCTTTTTCCCCAGGGATGCCTCTTAGTCCTTGAGGTCCCGGGAGTCCTTGCTTCCCTGCCACAGAAATTCCCGCAGGACCAGGAGCTCCAGGGGAACCTTTTGGCCCTGGAAGACCAGGAGGCCCCATGCTTCCTTTTTCACCAGGGAATCCTTTGTCTCCCGGTCTTCCTGGCAAGCCTGCGGTTCCTGGCTTTCCCGCCGCTGAAAGTCCTGGGGGTCCTTGAGGTCCTGGAGGCCCTTGGCTTCCATAGCTTGGTTTTCCTGGTTCTCCTGGAGGTCCTGGGAAGCCTCTGGGGCCAGGGGGGCCTGCTGGGCCTTGCGGGCCTTGTTCTCCCCTTGCCTGTGAACCTAAACCAACATTAAGACAGTTAACATCCTATAGGAATGAAAAGATTCAGAAGGGCAGGTAACAACAGTACCTAGACTTTATATATTGCTTCACAGTGCTTTACAGTCTTCTCTAAGCGGTTTACAGTCAGCATATTGGCCCCAACAATTTGGGTCCTCATTTTAGTGACTTCAAACATTTGTTGCTATTTTTTAATAACAATGTTTGAAGGTTTGAAGGTTTAGGTTTGAAGGTTTATTAACATTTATAGGCCGCCCTTTTCCCTGAGGGGACTCAGGGCGGCTTACATAAGATCAGGGGAGGGAAATACAAACAATAACGTAGACAAATATAAAGTAAAATAATGAGCAACATTCATTCATCATTCGGGAGGGGCAATTATCTTTGTCCCCAGGCCTGACGGGCTAGCCAGGTCTTAAGGGCTATGCGGAAGGCCTGGACGGTGGTGAGAGTACGAATCTCCACGGGGAGCTCGTTCCAAAGGGTCGGAGCTACTACTGAAAAGGCTCTCCTCCTTGTAGTTGCCAGCCGGCTTGGCTGGCAGATGGAATTCGGAGGAGGCCCAATCTGTGAGATCTAATTGGTCGCAGGGAGGTAATTGGCAGAAGGCGGTCTCTCAACAATGTCTATTTAAAAAAATCCCTGTGCCACTTAAGACATAGCTCAGTTACAGTTATTTCTTATAACAAAATGATGGTTTGTTTACATTTCATATTGAGTCGTTTGAGGAAGGAAGGAAGGAAGGAAGGAAGGAAGGAAGGAAGGAAGGAAGGAAGGAAGGAAGGAAGGAAGGAAGGAAACTTGAATAATTTTTGACCTTAGAAAAGTTGCACTAATAGCTAGCAAAAAAAAAGGCTAACTAGTGAAGGTTTAATGAATATTCTATGAAAATAAGCTGAAACCAGCTCATTGGCTTCAATGAGCATGACATTTCAAAATGTTTAGATATAGCATAGGCTGAGGGCTGCTCCCTGTTCATGATTTTAGTGCACTGTATTTTGGAACCTGTAGTATTTTCTCATAGGAAAGAAAATCTCTACAGTAAAGTTCATAGTTGTGGTAAAACAACAGAGATCTGTTGGTGAAGCATTTGCCAGCCACTGAGGTTGTGTTCCTTAACTTTTTATTTTTTGCACTTGAGACATTTGGAGTCAGATTCATTGAAGTGTAAGAGCCTGAATCTCTGTTTTTTCAAACCTGTCTACATTTTTCTGATACAGAGAAAGAAGGCAAGTTTCACAAGCGCCTTGATTGTGTGAATGATTGTGATCTCTTTAATTGGAGAAGTTAAATCATACAAAACCTTGGAACAACAAATAAGTGTAGCAGTGTCTCAGGAGAATTAATTGCCTGATATGATTTATTTATGAAGCATATGGAACCTGATATGAAAAGATTATCTTTATTCCCACATAGGTAATCCTCAAATTATGACTGGTCACTTAGCAATCGTTTCAAGTTCACAAATGTATACCTAGAGGGGTACTTACAATCCGGATTTTTAAAAATCTGACAGTCACCCTCCTGTGCAGTGATGTGACTGTACTTCAGACGCCTGCCAACCAGGCCGCATTTACAGCCATTTGCAGCATCCTGCTACCACATGACCAAATTTTAACGATGGTTTTGCCTTTATTTATTAAATGTATCCTGGCGATCAGCAATAATCACACCCCTAGTGAACCATTGATTTGCTTAATACCCGTGGTAATTTGCATAAAGGCTGCCACACAAAGATCATAAAATTGACAGTCGCAAGTTGCGACTGTGATGGGCAGGCTCCTTTACAATGACTTGAGAACTACCTGTACCTAGTTCACCATGATATTTCTACCAGGAAGAAAGGAAGAAGATGTGGTTCAGCTAGAATAAAGACAGGGACAGACTGGTTAATGTGTTGGTTGTGCAAGAATTTCTGAGATCCAATCCGCCATCCTTTCTTCTCCAGCAATAGAAGCATTCTGCTGAAGGGCAAAGCCAGTTCTAGGATAGCAATCTTGTTGAAATTCATTTGCAGTTGAAAGCAAAAGTATTGTTGTTATTGTTGTTGTTGTTGTTGTTGTTATTCACACAGTCAGCCAGATTTTCAGTCTGGGTTTGATATTTTTGTCTACCTATCGAGTCCTTACTGAGGACCTGGGCTAGGCAAATCTGGATGTTTAATATCGTTGTAGGATGGAAGCAGTTCCAAGTAAAGCTGCCTTCTGCAATTGACTGATGGCAAATTTGTCAATGCCTATGGTGTTCAAGTGGTGCTCCAGTAGTTTTGGGACTGCACCCAAGGTGCCTATTACTATGGGTACTACCCTTGCTTGCCTTTTCCATAGTCATTCTATTTCTATTTGTAGGTCTTTGAATTTTGTTGTTGTTGTTATTATTTATTTATTTATTTATTAGATGCATATTCAATTAGGTTGTGAATGTAATGTTCGCTTTTTCCCTTGCCCTATTTTTCCAACAAGAACTCTGTGTGGTGGGCTGGGCCGATAGAGAATAAGTGACCCAAAGACATGCCACCTTTCCTGAAAGTTTGGCAGTCAGTGAGTTGAACATGATCCTTGTGTTTTAATGCAGCCTCTGAAAAGTAATTTATTATATTATTTTAAGGAGAGAGATAAATTAAGAATGGATTACTCTTACGTGGTTTTGGAACAGGAACTTCAATATGTTTATGTTTAAGCTTCTGAAGCTAATGCAGGTTTTTTTGTATTTTTAAACCAATAGAGGGAGCCATGCAACCGTGTATAAGCCATAGGAAAAAAGGGAATGTGTCTCTGCAGAGAAATGCAGAATCTATGGACAGAAATACAACTTCCATCAACATACATCATTTATATATGTATCGTGTGTGTGTGTGTGTGTGTGTGTGTGTGTGTGTGTGTGTGTTTGTGTGTGAATTAGATCTGATCTCAAGATTCTATTACATTTTTCATAATTTAAACCAGCTCTCCCAACCAGATGCATTCTATGTTATTGGATTACTGTACCCAAAATTCATAGTCACTGGAATTCTGGGAGTTGTCATCTTAACAAACTTGGAAAGTTTTAGGTTGGGTATGAAGTTATGTTTCTCCAATGCACAATTCCACGGGTTAACAGAAAGAACTGTTCTAAAAGAAAAGACCTACGAAAAGAACTTTAGTGAAGGCATCTGTTTGGATACCATGGAAAGTTTTGAGCAAATGTTTTGCTGGAGACCACTCCAGAGTCCTGGAATCATGTTTGGCAAACCTAGCATAGGGGAGCAGCAATAACAAACCAAGTAAGTAAAATAATTTATGTTGTAAAAGTTTGTAGATGTCTGAAGGGGTTTGTGTAATTACTACAGTATTTATGTTGGGAAGAGCATAGCCTTACAGTGACTAAGATGTATTCTCTTGATAAATCTTTTTTGAGCTTACTACAAAATAGCAAAGCCACATATACATTTTTCACATCTTTGTCAGTTGGGCATCAGGAAGAGCTAATCCATTCTTGTTAGTCTTAAATAAGTATTTTTAAGAAGATAGGTTTACCTTTTTGTGCATTTAGTAAACCTACTTGGTCTTATTTTTACTTGTATCTAAACATGCCTTGTGAAAATTATTTCCAGGAACTGCACAAAAAAAAATCTCATGAATCTATGAACATTATAATATGGCTATCAATAGATCACTGAGCAGGTTTTTTTTCCTATGTCCAAATTTAGCATATCTACAAATACTTAAAAGTAATAAAGCTCAGTAGGATACCGAGCATCTAGAACAGAGGTGTCCAATCTCGGCAGCTTTAAAATCTGTGGACTTCAACTCCCAGAATTTCCTAGCCAGCCATACTGGGAAATTCTGGGAATTGAAATCCACAAACTTAAAGTTGCCAAGGTTGGATACACCTGATTTAGAACTTGAAAAGTGATTTATGTTACATTACTGGGAATGTTGTTTCAGGATGCAACCAATTCCTGAGTATCAGCCCTGTTCACATAGCTTGTATTAGTATAGTATAGGATGCTCAGGCAGTAAAAGCTGCTACTTCAGCGATGGCGAACCTTTTTTGGCTTGTGTGCCATAATTGGGGGAGTGCAAGGGGAGGTCGTGTGCAGGCGTGCCGCACCCATAAAGCAATGCGCAACACCCCCCAGTGTGCATGCATGCATTACAGGTGCTACCCCCCCCCCCATTTTTGCATGCTTTTTTTGCCCTCCCCAGGCTCCAGAGGCTTTTCTAGGAGCCTGGAGAGGCCAAAAACAGTCCATTCCTGAAATTCCGATTTACCCGTAGGGCCGGTTTTTTGTGCTCCAGAGGCTTCAGGGAAGCTCATGAAGCCTCCAGGGGTGGGGGGAGGCTCTTTTTGCCCTCCTCAGGCTCCTATAAAGCCTCTGGAGCCTGGGGAGGGTGAAAAATGGCTTTTAAAAAGGGTGAACTTAGCTGGCCAGAGTGCACATGCATGCTGGCCAGCTAACAGGGCAGCGCCTTGTGTGCCCTGACAATAGGTGCCATAGGTTCACCATCACTGTGCTACTTCCTTTAGAAAGGAACCAAGTATCTGAGTTAGAAGCATCCCAAATAATATTAAACTGAAATTCATGCTCCTTTAACTTAAGCTCTCTAGATCAAGTCCTGCTGTCTCTAGCAGAGAGGACCAAATCTTTGCCAGCAGAGGAGAAACACATCTCTGTGGGAGGAGTCACTGTTGGCTCCTCCCCACTTGAAAAATCAAGGATTCCTTGAGATTGGTGCTATGCTGAGAGGCGCTGCAATGGGAGATCCTCACCCTCCTCGTCATGCTGTAGTTCATGTTTTTCAAACTTGGCAACATTAAGATGGGTGGACTTCAACTCCCAGAATTCCCTAGCCAGCATTCTGGTGTGATGCATTCTCATTTCCCACTGCCAGTGGGGAAGGCAATTATTAAATCAAGCAAGGCATGGTTTCCAACCAAAGGGTTGTGCCTCACTTTCTCAACCTTCATGCTTTCAAAGTAGACTCCTGCCTAACCGCATTAGAAGTGCTCACGTTTAAACCTTACCAATTTGTTTTAAGATTTAATTCCCTAAAAATGGCAAGAGTATGGAAGAGTCAGTATGGAATTGCAGTTTCAAGAATCTGAACAAAAATCTTCATAGCATCCTACAAAGAAATCTGAGAATTGCAAAACAAAACTTTTTAGATACTTTGTGTCCTGTAATTTCACTACTGGATATTTCATAAAAATTCCTTTCTTGTAAGTCTGCCATATTATCTAGCATCTTCTAGACCAGGGATGGCTAACCTTTTTGTTGTCGCGTACTGAAAGCGTGTGCACGCTGCAATAATAATGCAATGCGCACATGACTCCCCCGCACAAGTGTGCTTGGACACCCCCCCTGCCCCGTTTTGAGCCTATTAGGCCTCCCTGCAGCCTCCTGGGAGCAAAAATAGGCTGGGGGGCCGCACCGCGGAGAGGGCCACATCTCCCACGCATGCACACACATCTCCCACATGCACCCTGCACATGCACAGGAGAGATCTGAAAATCAGCTGGCCGGCAGGAGGTGCACACATATGCGCGGTAGAGCTCAGCTGGGGTAACCCCTCACATGCCCACAGAAAGGGCTCTGTATGCCATCTGTGGCACTCGTGCCATAGGTTCGCAATCACAGCTTTAGACACTACAATTCTTAGTGCCCTCAGTTAACATGGTATAATGGCAAGGAAGGATGGCAAGAATGGCATTGTAAGGGTTGTATCCAGAGAGCTACAAGTACCCCACCTATAGTGATCTTGATGATTGTGAGGATGGAACTATTTATTTGATTAATGCAACTCCTTCCTACCATGATTGCTAACAAAACCTTGAAAACAAAAATGGAATATTAAAAAAATAACAAATATAGGTTTCATCAGCTTATAATACATGGCTTAAATGTGAAGCATATGTTATCATTTCAAAATCTATCTAACAAATGAATTTCTCCATCGAAGTTAGAACATACAATAAAACCTGAATTTGGAACTTTTTCAGAAAAAAATAAATATTTCATGCCTGATATTCCTGTTACTATGGTGAAATGTGAAATTTCAGCATCACAATAACCTCTCATTGATGAGATTATATTTCCATTGAACTGAATGAAGTGCTTGGATTTTGCATTCAAAATAAATCCTCTTGGATTCCTTTGTAAACTCACTTCCTAAATAGTATTAGCTAAATGAATGGAAAGCTAAATCCATGCATGAATAGCAGGACAGGAAAATAGAGAAATCTGTATGGTAGGTTGCCAAATATTGTTGACCTTCAGTTTCCATTAGATCCAGAGACTTGCAAATCACCACCCTTTGAAGTTCCACAGGCTGTCTATTGGTTTTCTAGAAGGTTGACCACCTAGTGGTCACATTAGATATTCTGTGGCTGTCAATGAACCTGTCTTACCGAGGAGAAAATATATATATTGAACTTTTGCTTAAAATCTTAGTATTATGCTAAGAAAATTATCTTGTTTTCCATTTTATTGTTAACTGCTCTTTTGAAGTGGGATGGATAACAAAATCATTGTGAGAAATCTCAGAGCTTAGTTTTAGTGATAGGTGCTACTTTTAGTATTTTCATGCACTTGTTGTTGGTACATCTTTTATATTGTAATCATTATGTTTTAAGAAAGAAAGGAAGTGAAAAAATGTTTTCAGTTGGTATTTCCCCTGTTCTGCCCTGAGTCTTTTGAACCCTAGACCGTAAAAGTATAGCCTGGAGAAGGTGTTTTAAAATCACAATTAGAATGCCTTAGAATCGTGATGGCGAATCTATGGCATGCATGCCAGAAGTGGCACAGAGTGCCCTATCTGATGGCATGCAAGCCGTCATCCCAGTTCAGCTCTGCCATGCATGCACACATGCCTCCCCTGGCCAGCTGGTCTTTGGGTCTCTGCCGTGCATGCGCAGGGGGCAGAGCGCATGCGGAGAGGGCACACACACATACACAGGGGCAGGGCACGTGGCATGTGTAGGGGACTGTGTGTGCATGCACAGGGGGGAATGTGCGGAGGGCACATGTGTATGCGCTGGGCTACACACACATTGAATTTTGGCGGTTTTGGCGCACACTTTGGGCACTCAGCCCGGAAAAGGTTAGCCTTAGAATATGTTCTATATTGCTTTCTAGTCCTTCATCCCTGCATCAGTTGAACATCTATCTGATCATAAAACTGAAGAGCCAGTTTTGGCAAACCTTCTGGCCTAAAAACCAGCATACTGGAGTTCTAGTTCTTCTTTAGGCATGAAAGCTGGCTAGGTGATTTTGGGCCAGTTTCTCTCTCTAAGCTCAGTCAACCTCATAGGGTTCTTGTGGAAAAATGGAGAGGAGGAAGGAATATTAGGCATGTTCACCTTGACTTACTTATAAAGTAATAAAAGTGGAGTGAAAGTCTAATCAATAAAATAGCAAGTTTTGAAAAACCACACAATCTACTCTCTCTGGGATGAACTACTTTAAAATACATGGTGGCATATATATTTAAACAGTTTCTTATAATTGAATTTTTTTCTCATGGAAAAAGCGTGTATCAAAGTGGTTTTCTTAACCACCTAATTATCTATGCATGATCCTGAAAAGTTTATAGACAGAGCATTCAAACATTTCACGTCCTATATGCTATTTCCCTGCAGTTATTCCTCTGTATTCAGTTTTATGGTGGCAAGTATCTTTAAAAGAACAAGAGTAGTTTACCTTTTACAAAACCAATGCTTTTTGTCTCACAAAACAACTCTTTTTGGAATAGCAAGTATCTTGATCATCACTTATCGCCAACATTCTTAACAAATCCACTTTAAGAAGCAAATATCACTTACCAGAATTTTTTATGTTGAAAGGCTGAAAAGGTGGCCCTTTGATTGGTGCACTTGGTTGTTTCTGATATCGTTGAGGATAAAAGTGTTCATCACCCCAGACTATGTTCATGGAGAGCAGCATCAACAGAAAGGATAGATGTGACTTCATATTCCTAAATCCACTCTTCATCGAAGGAAGTAAAAAAAAACAACTATTTGTGTACATATTTGGTGAATTGGATTCTTTCTATCCCTACAAAGTTAAAGTAAATACATAGACATTCTGCCTTACTGCAACTCATTGGAGTACAGGCTTTAAATAACTCTTTTTTTTAATGTAGGAGTACTAAGCATCAGAAAACTAGTTATATTTTATTGCATGTTCAACATGAACTGCATAATAACCCAATGGTATGGAAATAGATTCTGAAAGAAAAAGAGGAGAAAATTACAAAGCTGCCATTCCTGTCTCCAAATAATCCCCCTGAAGTTTTCAAAAACAGACTCTGGCTCCCCCTGTTTCAGAAAACATGCCCATTTAGCAACTTAGGCAGAGGTAAGCCTTCTGCACTAACTGTAATTAGAATATTCTCAAGTGTCACATGTGTTCATAGTGAGCACATGAAAAGCCTCTGTCCCACTTAGAGGTCTTGGAAGCCACGCCAGATAGAATTGTAGCATACCAGCATGTTGCAGAATTACAAATGTGGAGTGGAGCAGTCTTGGCTCATGAGTCCTCCTACTACAGGTGTGCAGATCAGAAGTTGTTATTTCAAGGAACATCCTGAGTCATTTATACTGTTTGTGACTTCGGTGATGAAGTTGCACTGCGTGGTAGCTCCACCTTCAAACCAAGAAAATGCTAATTATGGTGGAAAGTTTTCTTGACCAAACATGTTGTGTCAGGTTGGGTTTCTATTATTATTATTCGGGATGCCAATCTCCATTCATGAATTTACTTCGATTGTACTAAAACTGAGGAGAGGTTGGTAGCTTACCGTTAGCAAGTGCCTTAAAAGACTTAGGGTCTGTTTTGATTGAAGTTTCTCCTTCACCTGCAGCAAAAGAAGAAAAGAGTAGGAAAACCATGCCAGAATTAGATTATTATCTTGAGGGAGGGGGATTGGTAGATAATCCCAGCCAATAAAGTATGATAAAAATTACACCAATCTTTAAAGATTAGTTGGTTTCTTTGATGCAATTTGTCTAAACTTCTAACTCATTCATTTTCATGTTTGCTTTCCCCCAATTTTTGAGAAAAGGGTTTTTTCCCGTTTCTCCATTTTCCTATTAATAATTAGTTCAAAAAAGGATATTATTTTGTATTAAAAAGGGAGCATTGCAAAAAATTAGCATTGAATTGTGGGAATAAAAGGATTGGTTTATCTGTTGTGGCCCGCCAGCAGAGCTGGCAGCAGCTTCAGACAGTGAGGAGGTTGGGGAGGAACATGGGCAAATCCTGAAGTCTGGGGAAGGCTCAGATTAGGGTTCTGCGTCGGAGGTAGAGAAGGAGCCAGAGCCATATACCAGCTGTTGTCAGAGTCAGACAGCAGTGAGGCAAACCAACAGCTGGAGCCTGTTCCCAGTGTGCACATGCGCAGAGTTGCCAGACAAAGTGAACAGCAGGGGTCGACTTGGGAGTAAGGCCAGATGATGAATGGCCCCTCCCAGAAGAAATTAAAGAGGAGTGAAAGACAGTGGAGTTTTCAGGAGACAATTAGTTTGATAATTGGTTAGTGACTCTTCAAGACTCCTTGCCAAGTTCTGCAGATATCAGCCTGTCAGCTTTCCAAGCCAGATAAAGTGTGTGACCGTAAATCCTCCTTTGAAAGACTTCGCCAGCAGAATTCACTGTAAATTAATAAAAGGGTTTTTTGCCAGGACAAGGAGTTTGTTTTATGCTCTTGGGAAGCCTCGGTCAGAACATTATCCTATTGAAATAGGCAGTTTTTTGCTTTTCTGTTAGAGGGTTTATTTTATTTTGCTCCGTGCATATTTCTTAAATAGGAAGGGACGCATTCCATCAGAATAAGTTCTCCAAGCCCCAAGTCCCTGGTGATTGAAACAGAAAACAGAAAAAAAAAACTTAATCAGAAGGGTGCAACTATTAGACTGTATAAAGCATTTTATTATTTATTTATCAAATAAAGTATTTGGAAGAGGTACACTCCTTCAGAAACTCTGTTGGCACAAGTGAATCAATCCTTTTTGATGCATTTAACTCGCAGTGCTCTTTAAAAGGCTTACACAGCCTCTTTCAAACTGTCCCTGGCTATCAAAGCAGGCGCGTGCATGCACAGATAATAGAGACTCTGAGACTGTTAGCAAAAAATTGTGCATGCTTTTAGAAATGGAACCAGCAAAGGAGAGCCTTTAAAATAGCCCTGCCATAGGAGGCTAGTGAGGACAAGAGCATCACACTGATATGTCACAAAATCTGCACTGATTTGACAAAGCATCTGCATTTTGTACATGGGATGTCACATTCCCATGTGAAAGGAGCAGTGGATTCTTTAATGCTTTGAGAAAGAAGGGTATGACTTTGCTAATAGGTTTTATAGAGCTTCTTTTTCATATGCTGCCCTAGTAACTATATCCTACACTCAAGTAACTGTGTCTTCCCCTAATGCATATGATGATGTGTACAGGTATGGGCTTCAAAAATTTCAGTAACAAGCTCTCTGCCTGGTTGCTGGGTGACCTGGCCTTGGTGGGCATGGCCTAGTCAGCCTCCTGCACCATGGTGGGAGGGAGCATTTTCGCTTTTCCCAGAGTCCGTAGACCTTTTCCAGAACTTCCGGGAGGTCCATTTTTCCCTCGAGCCTCCACATGGACCCTGCACTTACCTCGTATCCAAAATGGGCCGCATGGAGACTCCTGGGAGGGGTGGGGTGTAGTCAGGGGTGGGATTTGGAAGTTCTTCGAATTGGCCATAACATTAGCTACGGGTTCTCGAACCCTGGAAAACCCGTAGCAGCCCACCCCTGGATGTATCCATGCTTGATAAAGCAGCCTCCTTCATTTCCACAGAGAAAGCAGGCTCTTGTTCCTTTGAATGTTTGATTTCCATAATTCAATAGATATTCTATAAGTACGTTTAAGGCTGTGTTCCAGATTTGAAGGTACAGTAATGGTGGTATAATTTGAAAGCCTTTGTTTTCACAGCATAGAAAGGTATATTCATCTCGTCCAAGAGGCTTCGTGTATATTGATTGTTCAACTATGAGTCATTTTATAGTAGGCATATATTTTTCCTCAGTGTGATTACATTATACTGTAATCACTGTATTTATTTCTTTAATACATTCATAGACTGCCTGTTCTGACCCCCCTCCGTACAGTGAGTCACATCGACACAAGATTACTGTTAGCCAATTTATTCACAGTAATTAACTCACAGACAAGACTTTGACAGCAACCCAGACTTCCACAGATAAGAAATACACACAAGAGCTTCTCCAGCTTTAGTATAACGGTTGTGTCCTGCAAAAGGTCTCCTCTCAAAGTCTCTTATATAGTCTCTTGGAAGGAGCCTAATCACAACCACCTGGCCCCAATTATCTTCTATGTCTCCGTAATTGTTGCCGGCGCTTATCAGCCCGTCTGCCTGATGTTCGGGACCAACTCCCTTAGCTCCTCCCCACTGTTCCAGGGCCTGACATCAGGGACAAACTCCCTTTCGCTTTCACCGCTGCTCCATGCCTCAGGTGCCTACTGGTGGCCAACCAGCCTCTCTGGTCCCTGCTCAGAGTCTGAACCCTCCCCAGGGTCCTCCACATCTTCAAGAGCCGACTCATAGGGTCCCTCGCTATCGGAGTCTGTCGGCAGCTCCAATGGCTCCTGCTGGGCCACAACAGCTGCCTATCGTATCTCTATAACTCTAGACAATGCACAATCAAAACACAGAAACCCCCCCCCCCAATATTAAAAACAATAAAAATGACATAAAATAGCATCCAAGAAGACTCAATAACACTCAAATAAGCCATAACAAGGGGTCACCCATGCTATCAGGACCTCAGGTTCAATGGCAAAACCAGGCTTTTAGAGCTCTGCAAAAGGCCAGCAGGGTCAGGGCAAGTCTAATTTCTGAAGAGATACTTGTTTCCCTGAAAATAAGACTTCCCCAGATAATAACCCCAATCGGGCTTTTAAGCCCTCCCCTGAAAATAAGCCCTCCCTGAAAATATTGCAACAAAGCAGCAGCCATGAAGTGATCATCCTCGCATCTCAAAAATAATAAGACCTCCCTTAAAATAAGGCCAAGTGCTTATTTCGGGAGTCAAAAGAAAATAAGACCCTGTCTTATTTTGGGGAAAACATGGTAATGTGCCAGAAGATGCCACTATAGCAGAAAAGGCTCTGCTCCTTGGACCCAAGGGATGGCACAGACAGACTCAGAATCTGTCTCTCCTGCAAGATTTAACAGGATAGGTAAACAGCAGTGGGGAGAGATGGTCCAAGCTATGAAGAGCTTTAGAGAAAGCTACCAGTATCTTGAATTATACTCAAAAGCATACCAACAGCCAATACTCTTTCATGGAACAGAGATATCATATATACCAGCACTATAACATCCCATACCACCACATTTTGCACCTGCTGAAGCCTCAAAATACTCAAAAGCACATTGCAGTAATCCATTTAGGAGGTGACTAAGGCATGAATTCTGAGCAGGCCTTCCTCAGTCCAGGAACAAGTCACACTACATCACCACACAATGCCCGGCAAAGTATACAATTATTTCAGCCTATGAATAGCACAGGAAATCTGCTTACTCTACTTGAAACAGCTTCCTGCTCTACCTTATCTAGAAGCCATATTTGTAGTTTTCCTCTGTGCTTTAATCCAACTGTAACCTCCATATTCCGTTCACTGAATATTAGGTGCATTGATCTAAGTAGGTAGAAGTTCCATTTATGATCATGAATGGAGGTCTGTTGAAGGATCAAGGATCTGTTCAATCATCTTGATCTATGATTTATTGTTTATGATACATTGGAACCATCATGCCTTAAGTGCAGAAACCACACTCCACACTTGGTCTCTGTATCCACAGCAGCTGAAGGGACTGTCTGTCAAGGCCTCATATGTTCCTGCTTTTTATTTTCAAAAATTTCTGACAGATTTCTCACAGCAAACAAAACAGAAAAAAGTTTAATAGTTTCTGTGTACATGCATTCGGTCAAGACAGAAGTACACAGACCCATGTTGACTTCATTTTTCCCTTCAAATCCTGAAATGAGTCTTTTACCTGACAGAAATGTAGTTCTTTTGTAGATTTGTATGTGAATTATGGTACTATTTGTATTACTGCTTGTGATTGGTAATAACTGTTTGTTTTAGGAAATGGACTCCCACTCTCCTTTTTCTTATTTATTGTATATTGTATATTGTATATACTTTATTTGTATGCCGCCCTTTTCCCTGAGGGGACTCAGGGCGGCTCACAATTCGGGGGGAGGGAAGGACAAAACACGTTACGTACAAGAAAACAATACATCGTTAAAAAATGCAACAGTCATACTATTCGGGTGGGGTTGAAGTCTTCAGCCCCAGGCCTGTCGGGACAGCCAGGTTTAAAGGGCTACGCGGAAGGTCTGGAGGGTGGTGAATATTTTTTTTTTGAATATTTTACCAGAAATACAGATTTTTTTAAAAATTGTAACCAGACAAATCTATATTTAGGAATCAGGGCAAGATTCTATTCTTAAATCATCTTTTATTTCTTAATTGTGTCACACTTATCCCTTTTCCCTTCCCGTATTAGTTTTGAAACCCTTAGTACATCCTGATGCTTTCTGGATATCTTGGATTAAAACTTCTCCAATTCCCAGTAATAGATGCAGGAAACAGTAGGGATTGTTGTCTATTACATATGGAATACAAGACATCGGGCTTAAGGAAAATTGAGGTAAAGTGGATGTGATTTGGTTGCTTTCATCATTTATCCCATCATTCTTAGGATCCGTCATGATGTACCACATGCTTGAGAGCTAAGGAGCACAAAACCTCAGGAATGGAATTTCACAATTCAGACCAGATTGATGTCCTCAGGGCCTCTGATTAAACATAGGAATTGCCAGTTTGGATGACCTCAGAATCTGACTCATCCAGCACTCTTGTTTCGTAGTGGCTCGTTAGTTAGGACATGAATGTGACTGGACCTTTTGGTTGTGTTTCTTGGCAGCTGAAAGTGGCCATCCAATACTTCTTCCTTTATTCACAAGTGACAACCGAACTTCCATCAGTGCAGCAGAATACTCTATTTAAGAAACGGAGTAGAATATTTAAGTAATTTAGAAGTCATGTTTTTTGGTTTTATTTAAACAATTAGTGTTTATTGTCATAGTTTATAAAATACATCATTTATATTAGTAGCATTATCTATACATATTTCTGTTTATGTTTATGTTCATTTATGGTCATTTAGATTTAAATAATTTATGGGCTGCTTTTCAGAACAGTTTGTTTAATTTAGACATGACGTGGTAGCTATGCAAAATACTATATGACAGAAGAACATTTTACACACACACACACACACACACTGTAGATAATACATTTCATTCATTAACTTATCCAGCACTGAAAATATATTGGATAGTTTTAAAAGCTTCCTAACAATGTTAACTTGCCAGCTCTGTGTGTATGTGTTGTGTATTGACCATTCACAGTTACAGTGGTGATGAACAAAGTTAGCTTTATAACCAGTTCTCATACTTAACAACTTTCACAGATCTGTAAAGCAAAGGAAAGCTAAAGTAAGATCATAAGCTCAGTTGTGGTTTCATTAAGTGACCATTTTGTTTAACAATCAGATTGGTAATCTTAATTGTGGTCACGAAACAAGGACTACCTGTGCAAACTTCTATGGGTGCTGATAATTAGTAACTTTTTGCTAGCCATAGCAACCCTGAAAATAAATTCAGATTATAGTAACTTCAGTGGGATTTATGAAATAGGAAAAATTACAGTGCAATACTTATTAAAATAGGTATATCATAATTATTTACATCCTATGTACAGAGCTCTTACCAAACATCAACAAAGAAAGAGAGGTTTGTTCATTTTTGGCATTAAATACATAACTCGAGTGGTCATTTACAATGATTCCTTATCGTAGCACTTTATTTAGTGTAAGGATATTTTTATTACATCCAGCCATCTTCTAATAGCATAGTTGTTTTTCTGGAATCTGTTTACCTGCAACCAGTTATGATGCTGAGGCTTTAGTTTAAATAACTTATGCACTACATTTCTATATTTAAAAAGTAAATAATGTCTTAAGTTTCCTAAATATACACAGAACTGCTTAATTAAAATACATATTTTAATCAGTTTATGTGAATAGAAGAGCTGGTGGGTTTAACCATGGTAGACAAATTCTTTTTAATGTTGGTTCTTCCTGTGATGCAATCATAAGCCAAAATAGGATGTGCCAAATTCTGTTTCTAGAATAGGAAAGATGACGTCATCAGGAGTTCTGTCTTATTGGACCCATTTCTGCTTTGCTATTTTCATCTCTACTCATTTGTTACTCCATTCCCATAAAGTACACATAATTGCTCAGGCTGAGAATATCAGGTAAGCAGGAAAGAATATAGTAAAAAGATATCATCCCTAAGTCTCCAAGACCAATAATATCTCTTTCGTCACTTGCTTTACAGCCTGACTAGAATTAATCATAGAAATTTTATTCAGTCATAGTTAGATTACTTTCTAATATCCTTTCTTGTGATAGGCTTGATTGATAGTTATCCTGCTACGGGTAATTTTTGTTTCTATTAAGATATTTTTTTATCAGTAGCATACTGGATTTTTCAGATTAAGGTCTGGTTGTGACTTGGTCCCACTGATGCCAACTGAATTTTAGCTTAACTCTTCACAACACTAATACACCCTGACAGTAATTTAAGATCTGCTTGTATGACTTTTCATTTAAAATATTTTGACCTCTGTATCTTGACCCCCTAAACCCCTGGAAAATGATCAACATTTGTATCATTATGTTTTGCATGTGGAGAGGTTAATTTGGGATGAAAAGTCCACATATTTAGTTTATATAAACACAACCCGTGTTGATACAAAGTGAATGAGTTTTAATACTCTCTGTAATCTCCCTCAGTCTTTCAGCAGAATACTAAACAGTATTCAATTATAGCCACCACATACAGGAGGAAGACAAGGCCACTTGCTTCTTCATGGGCAAATCTATGCAGCCATTTTGCCATACAGTGTGGACACTGTTTTAATGGTTCCCTGAACACATGTCTCATACTGCGTCTCATTATCCTCCTAAAGTGCCACATTTTGGAAGTGATGTTTTCCCTACTATCCCACTTTAAGGTATTGTGTGCAGGCAATACAGGGCACATTGATGTGCATCAGAGACGGGTCCTAAAAACATGCTCTGAGCAGGACTTTTAAGACTTCAGTAAGTTTTGAAGGTTTTCTGTGGGATTTCCCCCTTTTTAACCCACCCTTCAGTCTTCTTTTGTCTATAGAAAAGACAACCACTTTTGAATTTCTTGTTTAAATGGGTTGCTCAACTTGGAGACTGTGAAGTCTTGAAACTGACCAGCTATGGTTCAAGGCATGTGATGAAAAGGACTCAGTTCTTGTATTTCTGTAGCCTGCATGGTGGGGAATTCCTTTCCCATTGACTGCTGCTTCCAGGGAAGTCCTGAGTTCTCACTTCATATATGAAGTGGTTCTTATATTACGTTCTTGGATAGTATAAAGCTCTCACATAGATTTCCACAACTAAATCCCGTTTTCAAACTCCAGCTCTTCAGGAATACTTGTCTACTGGCTATATCTTTGCTGCCCAAATCCTGACTTCTGCCAAATCCTGGCAGCCAAGAGATGGAAAAATCCTCTTTGTTGCTACCTAGCACTCATTAGAGTAGACAATTCATCAATTGACCATCATCATAGATAGATCTGTTGATGGGACAAGAGAAAACAAAGACACAAATTGCAAATTACTATCTTTTTTCCTCTACTTCCATTTCTCTTTCTGTCTGCACCACAGTTGAGATTGAGGAACAGCATAATCTGCCAAAAACCTTAGTTTCTCTCTCTTATGAGGAGCAAAGAAGGTGAGTGGAAGATGGAGATTTGTGGAAGATGGAGATTTGTGGAAACTGCAAGGCTTGAAACTTTTCCAGCATAAAAAGAAAAACTCCTTTGAGTCACATAATAATAAATATTGGAAAGAATCTGTTTTTGAAACACAAATGGTCAAGTAGATTCTTTGTTTTTTAAGTGAATAAGCTGATAGCGAATATTATTATTTTTTTACCTTTAAACACCCTACTTCCCTTAATTTTATTTTTGACACTGAAATCTATGTACATACATCCAAGTGATAAAATAAGTATTTGGTCAAATTGGTTTATGACTATGCTGATCCACAAACAAAAAATAGCCTCCCCTCCCTTATTTCTAAATGAGGAACTTGCTTTCCTTCGATGTGTGTTCTCCAGTGACATCCTGAGTAGAAGCTATAAGGAGAGGTCATGGCTAATTCCAGTCTCCTTGGAGGTAAAAAGGTTCAAGGTATTTCCTCAAAAACCACGTAATTAAGAGAAATCTTCCATCACTGTTGCGGAGCTATTTCTCAAAGTACACTTTTTCAGCAGGTAGCAAAATTCATGAATAGAAACATTCATGTCTTTCAACCTTGTCCCCAGCAAACATCTGATTCATGAAGAACACCCCATGTGTAAACAGGTGCTCAAGTATTTAACAAAATGTTTTAGCTCTTTTATTTTCTAGCCTAATAAATCAGTGTTTGAATTTGTTTTTTTTAAAAACAGGATAGATTTGGAATATCTGTATATTTTTAAAACCAGGATTTTTGTTTACTGTATGCTCTGTATCTGCCTCCTCACTTCTCAAGAACTCCCTTGTATTATAGAAAATTATATTACCCCTGTAAAATTCATATTCATATTCAAAATTCATATACGGTTGCGATAGGTGGGGGTGGGAGGCACCGTTTTAAGGTGGTTCTCCTCCTACCTCTCGGACAGGTCGCAGTCGGTGTTGGTCGGAGGGCAGAGATCGACCCCAAGGCCCCTCAAGTATGGGGTGCCGCAGGGTTCGGTCCTGTCCCCCCTCCTATTTAACATCTACATGAAGCCGCTGGGTGAGATCATACGCCGGCACGGGATTAAGTATCACCAATATGCAGACGATACGCAGTTGTATCTGTCTGCCCGTGCCAACTCAGCGAAGCAGTAGAAGTGATGTGCCAGTGCCTGGAGGCTGTTAGAGTCTGGATGGGAGCAAACAAGTTGGCACTCAATCCAGACAAGACCGAGTGGCTTCTGATGTTCCCTCCCAAAGATTGGCTAACTATTCCATCTCTCAGGCTGGGGGGTGAAATTATACGCCCCTCAGAGAGGGTTCGCAATTTGGGAGTCCTCCTGGACCCACAGCTGACTTTAGAACACCATCTGTCGGCTGTGACCAGGGAGACCTTTGCCCAGGTTCGCCTTTGTGCACCAATTGCGACCCTACCTGGATCAGGAGGCCCTTCAGACAGTCACTCACGCCCTTGTGACCTCAAGACTGGATTATTGTAATGCGCTCTACATGGAGCTGCCCTTGAAGAGTGTTCGAAGACTCCAATTAGTCCAGAATGAAGCCGCGCGAGCAATTGTGGGTGCACCAAGGTACACCCATGTTACACCTATCCTCCGTGAGCTGCACTGGCTACCTATTAGTCTCCGAATCCGCTTCAAGGTGCTGGTCGCTACCTATAAAGCCCTACATGGCATCGGACCTGGGTACCTGAGAGACCGCCTCCTGCCAATTACCTCTCTCAGACCAATTAGATCTCACAGGGTTAGGTCTCCTCCGGATTCCATCTGCCAGCCAATGTCGGCTGGCGACTCCCCGGGGGAGAGCCTTCTCTGTTGCAGCTCCGGCCCTCTGGAACGAGCTCCCTGTTGAGATCTGGACCCTTACTACCCTCCCGGCCTTCCGCAAAGCCACCAAGTCCTGGCTGTTCCAGCAGGCTGGGGGGGCTGAGAAGCATCTACCTCCACGGAAATTGTGAATGTTGGTTTTGTTTTTAATATGTTGTCTTTGTCTCGTTTCCCCCTTTCCCTTGTCTTTTGTGAGCCACCCGGAGTCCTCCGGGAGTGGGCGGCATACAAGACAAACAAACAAACAAACAAACAAACAAATAAATAAATAAATAAATATTACTGTTATATTTTTTAAGATGGATGCATATTTTGTTTCCATCTGCATATATTAGAATGAATTGGACTTGACATCTGAAGCAATTAATTCATGTTTGCTATCTGATGAGCTTCAGTTACTGATTTATATCATTTTTATTTCATATTTATATTTTATTTCATATTTCAGAGTACATTATCACTCTGTCTAGAATCTTTTAGGATGAATACCTGATCAGGATGCAGTATCATTCTCAATGGAACTGTGGTTTCTAAGTAACTAGAGATACAATCAGAGGTGGTATTCAGCCGGTTTGGACCAGTTCTAGCAAACCGGTAGTGGTAATTTTGAGTAGTTCTGAGAACATACCATCTCTGGTTGGCCCTGCCTCCTATCCCCGCTTTTCCCTGTCCTATATTCCCTTGTTTTTTAACTCAACTGATTTGCGTGGCAGAGTGGATTGCCGCGCCTCAGCTGAGCTAAACAACAGCTCAGCTCACCAGCACTGACACCAAGAGTGGTCTTAGAATGCTGCATGCGCAAAGCGCACGTTAGGCATGCGCATAAAGCGCTCTCTCATAGAACTGATTGGAAAAGATTTGGAATTCACCGCTGGATACAACAGTGATAATCCACATGTGGAAGACCATCTTTATATCTTTTCTATTACATGACAATTTTCAATGCCAAATGGTTTTTTCCAGCTATATCTGTTAAGAACTTTAGATGAACTACTTTTCAAACATATACTTATAGCTCTTTGTAAGATGGGGGCAAAGAAAAAGTTATGTTCCTAACAGAGCAAAGTTTTAATTTACACTCTGTAATTTTCATTCTGTAGCTTTTGCTGACATGCACAAAATGGTAAAAGCATCTTTGCCATTTCCAGTTTCAATGTTTAAGTAACATCTTTATCTATCCCTAACTGGTAGCTTTCAGAAGTATCTTTCAAAACTACGTGCTGTTTCTTTAAATGAGATACCAATATTGGTATCCCTTTTTATTTTTGGTTAACACAATAAGAATTTCTCAGTACTATTCTTCCTGACATTTTTATGCAGGGCTGTCAAACTCCTAGCCTACAGGCCAAATGAATCACGCACTGGCCACGCCGATACCCAGTTTAGTGAAGGGGGAGAATCCCAATACGTCATGTGAGGTTGCTGTGACGATGTGAGTTTGACATCCCTGTTTTAGTGTATTTTAGCCACTCGGGAAACTTGTTTGTTTCTTAAATTTTTTTTTAAAAAAAAACTTCAAATGAAGTACAGAACATTTTGAATTAGTTGAGTTTTGCAAAGACAAATCCTTGCTCCCAATTTCTTATTTTTATACCTTACACTAAATCTCAGTACTTTCCCTCTTTTCCTTCCACTTCCATGTAGTGTAAGTCCATTAAAAGTGGAAACAACACGGAAAGTGCAAAGTACAAGATTAGCTTTGTCTAACCAAGACCTGACTTTCTCACCATAGTGGTTGTCGTCCACTTACGCAACTATGAAGAGGGTAATAGAAGTGCAGTGGAAATACATGCACCAAAGTTTATTTATATATCAACATTTGGCATTGACGTACTATGTTTAAAAGCCCATGAAAAACTGCTTGCACTATTATTATATCTCTGGGATTTGAAAATCAGGTTAGGTTTATTCCTGACGCTGTATTTATTTACTTTGCTAAAAGTTTTTTTTTAAGTTAAGCTAAAAATTACAATATTTTTTGAAACGCTGGTATTTTGCCAGAAATTGACTTAGACTCCCCACCCCCATGCATCCCAGGGTGCTGTTCAGCATGAAGATACATGTTTTTCTTTAGCAGAATATACTTCCTTGCAAGAGAAGAAATTTTACATGACGAGTTATTGGCTGCAAACAAACATGTTATCATTAGAATTCCATTGCTTTTTTCCCTCTGTGTCTGCCAGGATTTGGGTCTGTACTTCATAGATATTATTATGATAGGTTTTATCTTGCAAGAATGATATTGCAAGTAAATCCTTGATTTATGATCACAATCAAACCCAAAATTTCCATTGCCAAACACGGCAGATGTTAAGTGAGTTCTGCCCCATTTTGCGACCTTTTTTATCACAATTGTTAAGCAAATTACTCCAGCTCTTAAGGGAATCAATCGATTGTTCAGCAATTGTGGCTTTCCCCAATTAGGTTTGCTTGTCGGAAGCTGGCTGGGAAGTTTAGAAGTCATGATCATATGATCCTAGGATAGTGCAACTGATATAAAGACATGCCAGTTGCCAAGTGGCCGAATTTTGATCATGTGAGCATGAGGATGTTGCATCAGTCGCAAGTGTGAAAAACAGTCATAAGCAGGGGTGAAATTCAGCAGGTTCTGACCTGTTCTGGAGAACCGGTAGCGAAAATTTTGAGTAGTTCAGAGAACTGACAAATACCATCTCTGGCTGGCCCCAGAGTGGAGAGGGAATGGAGATTTTGCAATATCCTTCTCCCAGGAGTGGGGAGGGAATGGAGATTTTGCAGTATCCTTCTCCCAGGAGTGGGGAGGGAATAGGGATTTTGCAGTATCCTTCTTCCAGGAGTGGGGAGGGAATGGAGATTTTGCAGTATCCTTCTCCCAGGAGTGGGGAGAGAATAGGGATTTTGCAGTATCCTTCTTCCAGGAGTGGGGAGGGAATGGAGATTTTGCAATATCCTTCTCCCAGGAGTGGGGAGGGAATAGGGATTTTGCTGCATCCTTCTCCCAGGAGCAGGGAGGGAATAGGGATTTTGCAGTATCCTTCCCCTGCCATGCCCACCAAGCCACACCCACAGAATCTGTAGTAAAAAAAATTGAATTTCACCATTGGTGATAAGTCACTTTTTTCCGTGCCATTGTAACGTCTAACAGTTATTAAATGAATGGTTGCAAGTCAAGTTGATCCCTAAAACAGTCACGTTCAATATTCCTGGGGGAATCAGAAATATTATAATTAAGGAGTACAAGAGGATGGAGAAAACCTATCATTCAAAGTTTGTTCAGCAATAAACAGATTGATTTAGCTAAATGAAAAGTACATAATACAGGTAGTCCTCAACCAATCACTACAATTGAGCCCAACATTTCTGTTGCTAAAGGAAATGTTAAGCGAATTCGCCCCATTTTACGAACTTTCTTGCCACAGTTGTTAACTGAATCATTACAGTTGGTAAGTCAGTGTCCTGGTTGTTAAGTGAATCTGGCTTCCTCATTGACTCTGCCTGTCAGAAAGTCGCAAAAGGGAATCACGTGACCCCGGGACACTGTAACCGTCATAACTATGAGTCAGTTGCCAAGCATCTGAATTTTGATCACACAATCACGGGGATGCTGCAACCGACGTAAGTGTGAAAAATGGCCGTAAGTCATTTTTTTTCAGTGCTGTTGTAACTTTGAATGATCACTAAATGAACGGTTATAGGTTGAGGACTACCTGTAGTTGCATCCAATAAATTTCTCAAAAGTAGTTTGCTAGTGAAGTCCAATTCTAGCAGGAGTAGATGATGAAACAATAACAAATTCTGTAGCCATTATTCAGATTTGGAAGACTGAACATATTTCAAATGCTGATCATGGGAATACGACGTTTTCTACCATGAAATAGAAGCGAATGGACTTGCTTCTATGATTGTAATTCCACCTGAGTGTTGTAGTGAGTTAAGGAATACTAGGTTAAACATCGGATTTGTTATTTAGAATCCATCGATGGAATTGCTGTATAGTTTAGAAGTAAGCTCTTGATCACTTCTGAAAGTTGTAAAGAGAATTATGTCTACGTCCTCTTTCTTTATCCTTTGGATCTTCCAAATAGTATTTTAATAAATGTTAGAAGTTATAGGCCATGGTCTAATGTCATATTTCTTAAACCTTTTCCTCTCAGGGCCCCTTACCACTTTTAAAAATTATGGAGGAGCCAAGAAATCTTTTCTTTATGTGGGTGATATTTATTGATATTATATTAAAATAGATGCATTCATAGAATATTTATGTATTGTATAAATAATATTCAAAACTGACAATATTTAACCTATTAGATATGAACATAAAATGATTTTCATAAAATGTCCCTATATTTTTAACAAATAAAAATAATAATAATGAAAAGAGTTACATTAAATTTTTGCAAACCTGGCAGTGACCACACTGGTCTAAGTACAGAACTATGTTCAACTTAAGTCATGGATGAATTTGGATTGGCTTCATTTTTAAGTTGCATTGAGTTTCATTAACAAAAGATAAAAACTAAAAGTTTCACCATCTCTCATTTGCATTGTGAGGAAAGTAACACAGACATTTCAAAGGTACTTTAATACAGGTAGTCCTCGACTTATGACCATAATTGAGTCCAGAATTTATGTTGCTAAGTGAGACATTTGTTCTCTATAAATGAATCTGCTCAGCAAATCCCAAAGTCAAAATTTCACTTTTTTTAAATCCCGAGCACAAAGTCTAGAAGTGGTTTCCAAAGTGCAAACAAAACTGGATATGTTCTTTTCTTTGATTAAAGCAGTTAATTTAGCCTCTCTGCTAGGTCCATCACTTTTGACATCCATTCTTCCATTGTGTGGATTGATACATCATTTCACTTTTGTGAATAATATATCAGCAACAACATTCCAGATTTTTTCCCCCAAGTTCCTTGTCTAGTAGTCCTAAAATAAAAACTTCTGCTTTTAATTTTATATTCATTTAAGAATATTCTGCATTAAAATATGAATCTGGCCCCAGTATATCTTTGCTTTATCACAAATTCACCAAAGATGATAAAAGTTCCTTCTTTATAATTAAATTTCCAACATACATTTGAAATACATGTATATATCTTTGACAATTTATCAGATGCTAGCAGTAGATACATCATTTTGTAGAAATTTCCTTTTAAATTATAGTTCAGTGTAATTTTTCCTGATGTCACACCAGAAAGCATTATTTAGAAAACAAATAATGGTCAGACCAGACTGGTGGGCTCAGATAATATCTTTTTAAAAAAGAAGAACATAATCTCAAGTCAAAAGAGTTGGAATCATTAGGACGTGTTTGTCACTGGCCTACATACTCATAACTGAAGGAAATATTTAATTTAGATTAAACAATATCTGAGGTTTGACAATGCAAAAAGTGGATTTGAAATTATACTGTATTTTATGAGGAACACATTATTGCCCAGGTCAATAAAATGTCGTTGAAACTGAATTTGGAAAATGAATACATGAAACACTGTATGATTCAATGGGCAAGGAACTTTGGGTATAATATAACGCTTGAGTAATAGGAAAACATGTGGACAAAAAGTTTAAAAAACAAAAACATGACATTCTCTTTAGACATCATCAGGATTATCACTTAGTCAGCCTTCCATAGGTGTGTACATCTCTAGACATGAAACAAGCTTGAAATCTCCCTTGTTCCTTTACAGTTAGCTTAGAATCTTCTTTGAAAATAATAATTGCTGCTTGTACACCAAGCATGTAAAATGTTTCCCAAAATATTTAGGAGAGAGTCTTTAGACTTCTCTGAGGTTGACAAATACATATGGCATGAATTTTTATTTAAAACCCTGCATTCTAAGTTTTTTTCAGCAATTTAGGGTCTTTCGCTGCTTTTATTTATTTACAAAGTTTATTTTCACACTGTCAGTCTTCTATACTGCACATTTTACATTAGATAATATTAATTATATAGATTAAAAAAATATGTTTGTGCACACCTCTATGTATACCAGTGGTGGGTTCCGGATCCCATTCCAACCGGTATGGTTGGAACGGGCCCGGTGTTACCAACATGTTTGTGTGCGGTGCGCGCACACATGTGAGCAGCACACGCATGCATCATGTCTGCCTGCAACACCTCCGCAAGCCTCCACGACACTCCAGCTGCTCTGCGAAGTATTGCGCAGGCACCATACACACCATGTACGTGCGCAGAAGCGCCAAAGGCTTAAAGGACAGGTAAGGAGCGCAGGTGGGCCCTCTGGAGCACCGTATTGGAACGGTACCCAGTGCTCTGGGCAGGCTCCAGTACGCCCGTACCGGAGCATACTGCCTGCAACCCACCACTGATGTATACCATTCAATTTGGCATCAACTATTATGTAGTTACCTATCTCTTGGTGCTAGGGGTTAAAGTAAATGATTTTTGATTTGTAAATATTTATCAAAAAGTAAAATTACAGAGTAGTTATTTTGTACAGAAGTACAAAAAAATAAAAGACCAATAGAGAGGAGAGAAGTTCAAAAGATGTATGCACAAGGAGAAAGCTGTTCAGTGAAATACTTGAAACCAGTACCTATAAATAGTATTATTGTTCAGTCACTGTGTATGTTCTATGTCATGAATGCACTTATTTATCCATATTCACATGCTATAAAGTTACTGCCAGGGATTGAAAAAGTAATTTGAACACTACATAAAATAGGAAGCATATTTGTGAACTACTAAAACTGCAATTCTTTACCCACAAACCATTAAACTCCCTTGAACTCAGTTGGATTGACTTTCAAATAAGTATATATGGAGGAAATGAAAAAGTATAGATACTTTTATAAATTCCTTTTGATCTGTAAGCAGTGTAAGGCAATCCCTAGGGAAACAGTGCCCTTCGCTTTTCCTGAAATGGTACTTTCATATTTTTTAAAGACTTTTAAGTATTTTATGTGTGGTAATAGAATTCTGTATATTTAATCTGATATTTTGAAACCAAGAAAATGCTTGTAGCAAATTCTACATATTTTAAAGAAAGAAATAGCAGAAATGTATTATGAAGAGTTCTGTATTGTATTATTAACTGTGTATGTGTGCGTGTGTAAGAGGAGGGAGATTTTATTCTTTTTCACTTAAAGGAGTGTTTGGAAAATGAATGAATGGTCTTAGGCCTGTCTCTCTGCTTATCAGTGTGATAATTCACCTAAGTAGAAGAGAATGGGACCAAGTTTGATTATGTGGCTGGGGGAGGGGGCCAGCAAAAGAAACTTCAGATATGAAAATGGATCAGATTTATCCAAAGGCTCTAGAGAAAAAAAAATCCTAAGAATTCCACCAGTGGATCCCTGTAGGAGAGAAAGTTGGGCAGTGTGTTAAAATGCCACATTCTGATAGAGAAGACGTTCTCTGAGGATAGGTTCCAGCACCAGTCCAAAAGCTCAGAAGGCTAAACCTCTGGTCCTGGTGACTGACCCAGATTGAGTCCTGCAACATTATCCCGAGACACATGTATTTGCTTTCATTTGTTAAGATGGTCCCATCTGCCCCATGCTTAAGCCCTCTGGTCTCTTGGTCATATGATCCTAGGTGGAGTTGGAAGGAATTCGTCAAGCAGTGGACTGCATGCTTTTTTTAACATGTGCCCAAGGAACTTTGATTATTAAATACATGCAGGGATGGATGGATGGATGGATGGATGGATAGATGGATGGATGGGCAAGCAGGTAGGCAGGCAGGCAAACATAGTAAATAGATAAACATGCTTAATTGGAAGAAGGTCCCCAATAAGTGTTGAGATATTCCAAACACCATAGAAGTGTTCTGTTTCTACAAGTGGAAGGAAGTATTGTGCTTTCCAGTCCTGATGTCTAGACTGAATTCATTTTTTAGAACAGGATCAAAGCAACTATTCCTTAGCTATGCCTATATTGACTTAAAGCCACCCATAATCAAACACTTCTCATAGGCATAAATAATCAAACCCTTCAACTGTTGCTTTCAGAATAGACAACACCTCCAAAAAGTCATCTGTGTAGAGGTGCTTGGAGAAACAGTAAGCCTGAAAACCAACCTATATTCAATGTCAGACACTGCTTCTATTCATGGTCCTGGCAAACTACGGACTATTTTTTTCTCCCCTAAAACCAGCAACAACAAAATAGCATTTCAAAATTAGAAAACAAAATACCTGTTGTGAGACTGCTAGCCAGGTACAGAAAGAAACTCCGGGTGGAAGATTTATTTGTAAGTGCAAATATATCCTCCCACTCTGACCTCTTGTATAACCTCAATCAGTTTTTCATGCCAGAACAGCAAATACAGAAAATTTTTTATCAAGGAAACTGAAAGGCAGAAGGAGGTTATGGCCCCAACTACATATTAGTGTGGGAGACTGAATACAACTTGTGTGCTTCAGCTAGTCCCATAATCAGATCATGAAATAACTTTAAAGCTCGTAAAAGCTTGTATTTCACATTTTTTCCTTGACCTCAAAATCATATACAGGTAGTTCTTGACCAGTAATGGTATCATCTTATCTTCATTACCGGTTAGGTAACATTCGCACATGCACAGAAGGTCCGTGATGACATCTGGGTAGGTGGGTGGAGTCTCGTGTCGCCACCACTACTGGTTCACCCAAACCAATGCAAATTGGCAGAATACCACCTCTGTTCTTGATGTATGACCATAAACCAGATCTGAACTTATGGTCAATCATAAGTTGATACTTCATGTGACCAGACCTGAATTTTTTGCCATTTTTGTGGCAGTTGTTATGATTGTGATAATTTTGAAAATTGTTTGCAAGTAATTTTGAGGGGGGGGGGGGCTTCTGTCATAACTTCAAAGTAACAAAGGTGCATTTTCAAGAGGCAACTGGACTTTCTTTGTTTTTTCCTTGAAGACATTTTACTTCTCATCTAAGAAGTTTCTTCAGTTCTGATTGCACCTTTGGGACAATCATGACCTGGATGATTGAGAATCTCCGTAGGACATTCAAAATTAAAGTTAAATTCAGATAATTTTATACAAGTACTTTCCTAGTGTTTTAGCTGTATTTAAAACAAATCCAAATGTAGAATGTAGAAATTTATTTGTATGCCGCCCTTTTCCCTGGGGGGACTCAGGGCGGCTCACAACCCAAAAGGGAGGGGGAGACAAACTTTTAACATATAAGACAATACATAATTAAAAACACAACATTCATACCATTCGGGCGGGTTACAGTCTTAGCCCCAGGCCTGACGGGATAGCCAGATTCTGAGGGCTGTGCGGAAGGTCTGGAGGGTGGTGAAGGTACGAATCTCCACGGGGAGATCGTTCCATAGGGTCGGAGCTACCACCGAGAAGGCTCTCCTCCGCGTAGTTGCCAGTCGGCATTGACCGGCAGATGGAACTTGGAGGAGGCCTAATCGATGAGATCTAATAGGTCGCGTGGAGGTAATTGGCAGTAGGCGGTCTCTCAAGTACCCAGATCCACTACCATGTAGGGCTTTATGGGTGACAAGTAGCACCTTGAAGCGTACCCGGAGATCGACAGGTAGCCAGTGCAGCTCGTGGAGGATAGGTGTTATGTGGGTGAAGCGAAATATATGACAAGTTCAGAATATGTAGTTATATCTGGTCTGCTGACAGAAGATTCTTTGATCTAGCCAAAGTTTGCACGCTAGAAAACAAGGAGCAGATATGATGATGATTCCTCCTAATTTACCATTTTTTTAAGTAGCTCCATGCACTCCTTTTTCCAAACTTCCTCCAGAGGATTGGTAGCCTATGCAGAGACTTGAAAAAAAGAGGAACTTTTGACAATCATTTTTCTGAAAATTTCTATTCATGGAAACCTCTGCAAATGAAACAGAGAGAAACTTTTACCAATTTTCATATAGGTTTAATAATGATAACATAAATTTTATATCATAGGCCACCATCCCTCAACTTGGTTCCTGCCAGTATATTAGAGTTACCAGACTTCCCAACTAAATATATTCCTAATGACTAGGAATTTTAGGTTGTTTCCACAAGCCTAGAGTACATCAAACTGGGAAAAGTAGCTTAGGTATGTATGTATATTCATATATATTTATCAACTATCTAACCATGTTTATATGCCATCAAACCTGAAAAACAGAGAACAAAATAGAGAGCCACCAATTCTGGATGGCATTGAGATTAACAACACAGTTGTCAAAAACATACAGCTACAGTTAAGAAATAATATAAAACCCAACACAAACCTAAACATTAAAGTCAGATAATCAGTTGCATCAGCTCTATCTGTCTAAAGCAGATAGCTCCATAAAAAATTTAGATGCAGTTTGGACCTCCAAGTGGAAGAAGCACCATGGAAAAGTTTTGCTTCTAAGTCCTCCCTCCTCTTTCATATAGTTTCATACAAAGACACATAATGGGCCAATTTGACATAGAGGAGATAGTCTTATGGATACCTAGGAGCCAAGGCACGTTGGCCTTTATAATTAAAACCAGAACCTTAAACTATACCCAGAAACCTGAATTGAACCCAGACCTTCTAATATTGATGGCTGAAGTAGCTGTCAGCCACCAGCATGTAAGCTGCTGCATTTTGTGCCAATTGCATCTCGTGAGTTGTCTTTAAAGGCAGCCCCTTATAAAGCTCATTAGAATAGCAGTGAGAGCATGAGACTCGGCCACAGCTGGTGCATCTGCCAAAGCTGAACCCAGGTCCTTCTGACTGCAGTCTCCAGCAAAAGGGCCTAGCAGGAGTCTGAAGCAGACAGAGAACCAGGCAGTTTCATGACAAACAAGAACTCCTTTGGATTCAGTTTCAGTCCGCTTTGTTCCATCCAGACTTCCACAGCCTACCTAGGACTTATCCGGTATTTGCAGGCTGCCGAGTATTTACCTTTAAATTGTTCAAAACGGAATAATTAAATGGAGTCTAAATATAAATCATGTCCTGTATGTGTACAAGAGGGGGCAATATTTAGGAGAAAAAATGTTTAACTAAGGAGAGGGCTATTATTTACATTGCTTATGTTTCCTTCGTTTTAATAATTTAAACTCTTAACGCTCAGTTTCTAAAAGTGGTTCCAAGCTTAAAAATAGCACTACTTTGCAACTTTTGAATAATGCAGTATTATACATATGTTCCCGTTATTTATTGCAGTGTTCCCCAACATTTCCGGCTTTGCGGAGCGGGAGGTGTAGGGGGGGGAGGAGATCGTCCATGCAAGTGGCCAGCAAGCACATCCATGTGCACGTAGCTCCATTTGCACGAATGGCATGCATGTGCGCCTGCTGCTCGTGCAAAAGGCGCATGTGTGGTCGCCTACTGCCCAGTGCTCTCCAGCTGTTTCCGCAACCCAGTTGCAATCCCCTCACAGCTTAGAGATTGGGGACCCCTGATTTATAGAGTGGATTTTTTTAAAAAATTTTTTTATCCTGCCTTTATTTTTATAAATAAGCTGAAGGTGGTGATCCTATCTAATATTCTTTCTTTCGCCTATTTTCCCCGCAACAACAATCCTGTGAGGTGGGTTGGGCTGAGAGTGTGACTGGCCCAAAGTCACCCAGTTGGCTTTTGCAGCCAAGGCAGAATTAGAACTCACGATCACTCTAGCTCTACACTAGACAAAATTGACTCTCTTTATAAATGTAAATATACATATATATTTATAAATATATAAATATACATATTGCCTGCGTTATAAAGAAGTAGTATTTGTAATATAAAGTGCTCAATACATTAAGCAAAGTACTGCATTTCTCCCTTTTCCTTGAACAGTATTAAAAAATAAACTTTTTCCCTCTTTGCTAAACTGGGTGTGGGCGTGGCCAGCATGTGATGTATCCAGCCCGCGAGCTACAGGTTTCACAGTCCTGATTTAGATCCAGTTCATCCATTTCACAAATGTAGTACTGCTAGCTTTCGACTTATGACCATTTGTTTAATGGCTGTTCAAAGTTACAACAGTATGAAAAAAGTAACTTACAGCTGGTTCTCATACTAATTACCATAAATGCATGCCTTTATGATAGTTGCAGTTTCCTAGAATCACATACTTACCAACTGGATTTGCTTAATGACCATGTGATTCATTTAACGACTGTGGCAAAAAGGATTTGTACCACTGGTTGTACCAAAGACCTTGGATGGAACTGAAGTGGATTTTTAGATCTCACCACTGTACTTACTAAGACTGAAATACATCTGTTCTTTATTTGTGCATAGCCTACCTAACCTTTTCTTAGAAAATTTTATGTTTTCACCTCTTCTAATGTGAAACTGCTCATTTTAATACTCTCCTCCAAATTTATGTTATTTTATATGTCTTGCTTTCACATCAGAGGTGGCATTCAGCAGGTTCTGACCAGTTCTGGAGAACTGGTAGCGGAAATTTTGAGTAGTTCAGAGAACTGGTAAATACCACCTCTAACTGGCCCCGCTCCCATCTATTCTCTGCCTCCCGAGTCCCAGCTGATCAGAAGGAAATGCGGATTTTGCAGTAACCTTCCCCTGGAGAGGGGAGGGAATGGAGATTTTACAGTAGCCTTCCCCTGCCACAACCACCAAGCCACACCTGCCATGACATGCCACGCCCACAAACCACACCCAAAGGACCGATAGTAAAAAAATTGAATCCCACCACTGTTTCACATTCTAATCCAAGATGGCTGAAGGATACTTTCCACTCACACTACATTCATTGTATGGGTGGATATAGATGAACAAAAGGTGCAATTCAATTTACAAACATCGCTGTTTCCAGGTTAAGCTACTTTGCTGTTTTTTTTAACATGTTTGTAAGGGCTTACTAAAGATGCAGATGGAGAGGAGAGGAGATTGAGTGTTTATCACTGACATAAATTCCAGTAAGTGAACCTGTGGCAGATTTTAAAAATATTATTTAAATAGTAAGTGATAAATAATGGTGTGAGGGAATCAAAAGATTAGAAAACAAATAAGCTATTTGTCCCATGCTTACACTGTCTTTAGCTGAAGCAATAGGAAGAGTTGAAAAGACTGATCTGAGTAAACAAGGATTCTGCTTGCCTCAAAGGTGCTTTTTCAAAAAAAGCAATGGGACTTTTTATTTTCCCCCTTGGGGAAAAAGAAAAAAAATTGCTTCTCAGCCAAGTAGCTTTATCAGTTGTGATAGTGGATAGATACCTATCCTTCCATCCCCACCACCATCACAACTGAGGAAGCTTTTGCGATGAGAAGCGAAATGTTTTCTTCTTCCTCAAGGGGAAAAAAAACCCAGCTCAGTTGTCTTTTGAAAAAGTACCTTTAAGACAACTATGACCCTGATGAATGAGAATCTCCACAGACGTTAAGGGCACTGCTATTCATGTATTTTCTGAAAACTCTTTTTGACTATGATGCTTGTCAGAGTTATGAGAAGTAATCAGATCTTGGGGAAAAATGAAATACGGTGTGAATTTAGAAAATTTGAAGTCAGCCAGGTAATTCTTTTCTGACATTCAAACGGAGGCCCTGGATATACTAATGTGAAAGAAGGTTTCAGCCAGTATAAAAATGGTGTCGGCATGGTGGTGGCTGGCAGGGCCAGGTGTCAAGGGTAGCTGGTGGTAGCAGGGTAGCTCAGCAATGGCAAACCTTTTTTGGCTCGCATGCCATAAGTGGGGGAGTGCAAGGTGTGTGTGCTCATGTGCCGCATCCATAATGCAATGTGCAACTCCCTCCCCAGTGCGCATGCACTCATGAGAGGCACTCCCCCCTCATTTTTTGCATGCTTTTTTACCTCCCCAGGCTCCAGAGGCTTTATAGGAACCTGGGGATGGTGAAAACAACCTCCCCCGCCCCCCAGGAGGCCATCTGGAGGCTTCAGGGACCTTCAGGAGGTTTCCCTGAAGCTTCCGGAGGGCTTAAACCGACCCTATGAGCAAACTGGAAGTCACTTCCGATTTGCTCATAGAGTCATTTTTAGTCCTCAGAGGCTTCAGGAAAGCCTCCTAAAGGTCCCTGAAGCCTCCGGATGGCTTAAACCGACCCTACGAGCAAACCAGAAGTCTGTTCCCAAATTCCGGTTTGCCCGTAGGGCGGTTTTTTGTGCTCCGGAAACTTCAGGGAAGCTTCTGAAGCGTCTAGAGGGCCTCCGGGGGTGAAGGCTCTTTTTGCCCTCCCAGGCTGCTATAAAGCCTCTGGAATCTGGGGAAGGTGAAAAATGGCTTTAAAAAAGACTTGACTCAGCTGGCCAGTGGACGCATGCGCGCTGGTCTGACAAATGGCTCCGCGTGCCACCTGTGGTATGCGTGCCATAGGTTCTCCATCCTGGGGGTAGCTGGTGACAGCTTTTGGCTAGGCAGCCAAAATATGGTCATAAACACAGCTGGGCCTATATTTTGTCCCATGAACATGAGGTCTCTGCCAGAATTTTAAAAATGGGTCCCTTAAGTCCTTTCATTCAGGACCGTTGTAACTTTGAACAGTTGCAAAATCAAAGGTGATATTCATCTGGTTCAGACTGGTTCATCCGAACTGGTAGCAGAAATTGTGGGTGGGCCACCCAGCCCCCCGACCCGGCTCTATGCTATCCTATTTAGGCACGTTTTTGAGGCCGAGCGAGGATGAGCACAGTACATGGGCGGAAGTATGGGCACATGCGTGGTGAACTGGTGGGAACAAAATGTGAAACTCACCACTGTGCAGAATGAATGGACATTAAGCATGGACTGCCTGTAATATATAACTTGGAAAGCTGTTGCTGCCTTCTTGTGGTGTCTGGAGGCTATTTAGCCCTGGCTTTGACTGACAAGACCAAATAGCTTTGGGTACATAGAGCCCCAAAATCCGGGTTTTTAGTTATACTATCCCAGATTATTCCGGTCTGCAACTTGGGGGGTCTTATGGACTCTGGATCAGAAGTTCCTGCACTTTGTCATTCAAGCTCTAGTCATCTCATGGTTGGACTATTGCAACATTCTCTACATGGAGCTACCCTTGAAGAGCATTCAGAAGCTACTGCTGGTGCAGAGTGCAGCAGTGTGGGTAGTTCTTGGGGCCCCATATAACACCATTGCTCCACAAGCCACCAGTTTGCTTCTGGGTGCAATTCAGCTGTTGGTAATCACCCTTCAAGCCCTTCATGGCATGAGTGCAGCCTACTTGAAGAACCATCTCATCTCACTGGGATTGGCCCATCCCACTGTTCCAGAAGAGGAGGCATGCTTTAGGCCCCATTGGCCAGGATATTCTGGCCAGTGGGATACAGGTGAAGAGCCTTCTCTGCCATTGTGCCTGCCCTTTGGAACATCTCCCCGCCCCCCGGAGTTTGGTCAACTCCAACCCTCTTTTCTTACACAAAATCTTAAAGACCTGGCTCTGCCAGTTGGCTTGGGGCGCTAATGGAAGAGTTTCATATTGAGGGTAGTTGATAGATTAAAAATAGACCCCACCCCGTCCTTTTTGCATCCGTCTTCCTTCCTCCCCATCTTCATCAAATGTTAAAATCTAATATTTAAAAGAAAAGAAAGCTCTTATCTGGTCATTACAGAGCAAAGTCCTGCTTGCTCTTGCTTGAAAAACTGGAGCACAAGAATACAAAAAGAAACGCAAAATATTTATGGTCTGTCTCTGAAGTATGCTGCCAATTGGAAAACTGATTTTCTGTTTGTTTGTTTTGAAAAAAATAG
This sequence comes from Thamnophis sirtalis, assembly GCF_051295495.1. Lineage (NCBI taxonomy): Eukaryota > Metazoa > Chordata > Lepidosauria > Squamata > Natricidae > Thamnophis > Thamnophis sirtalis. The sequence goes on along the minus strand of NW_028261386.1, from coordinate 102,663,098 downwards.
TGATAGATCTTTTTTAAAATAAAAAATAAAAAGTATGCAAATGTGTAGTAGAAAAATGATTAGGACAACTAAATTTAAAAGCAAACTATTAGTCCTTTTTAACATTAAACCATTTTTATATTTATATATTGTGCTCATCTTGGTTTGAACATTGCCACTAGTTATAAAGAGATACAAAGGAAAAATATATCTACAAGGAAATTCTGGTCTCTCTTTCTAACAAGCCTTGGATTATCAAAGAATTTCTCATTGCTTAAAAATTCAGTTTTACCATGACATATGGTAACTTAATCTGTTTTGACAATGTAAAACTACTTTAAAATGTGACAAGCAATCTTGGTAGGAAATTTTCTGATTTATGCCTTCTTAAAGGCTGAGTCAGTCCTGCTTAAGGACAAAATCCATACCCTATACTGACTTAATTAAATGTTATACTCAATATAACAAATACTGAACAAAAATTAACAAGTTTGACTTTCTAGTTAGCCATGGGAGATGCCAATTCTGTGAAAAATTATCAAAGATAGCAGACAGTTACTAAAGGGTAGGGTGCATTTGGCTGTATTTAAAAAAATATCCATCTGAAGTGAGAATGTGACAATATTTGGACAATGAAATATCATAATTTTAAACCTTATTTTTATCTCATTCCCTCTTCTAGAACAACTGGGAAGGTATATTTCCACTTCAGTCTAGGATAATTTACAATGAGCATTATATATGTGCCTAAACTGTGGTTAATTTGGGGAATATTCTTTGTTGAGACAGCTTTATAACACATTATCTGAAGGAGGCTAGTTCTATTATTAAAATTAACCATTGGATATAATAATATAATGTGTTCTTGATAATTAAAGCAGAAACAAATACTTTCAAATTTATCACAGAAGAGAGAGAGAGTATAATTTCCAATGTATTAAGCATAATCTGTTTCCTAGTGAATTTGGACAATGTGTTCTAATTTACAGACAAATTTTGCTTATTAATCTTTCTGGAATCATGAGGATAATAGGGATTAATTGTGCTATTGAGAAAGTGGTCTTGAGATCATTCTTTTCATTACCTCAGATTTTTAAAAGTCAGCATATTTTGAAACATTAAAAATAAAATGAAATAAAAAATAAAAATATGTTATAAAATAATATAAGATTTAAAATGATTTTGAGACTCCAGTCCATGTGAGGACTGAACTCCCATCAGTCAATTAATTTTGGAGGAATAATATTTTGTTTTTGTAGTTCATGACAAAGAACAAAGAGTTGTAGCTAAAAGTTGTTTTAGACAGCAGCAGCTGTCACTCACCTGATCGTTGGTCAATCAGGCTTTCCACCTTCTATACAGTTCTATATTAAAACTTTAGTGTTTTGTTCATTTTAGTTGCTTCAAAATAAAGATTAGGTCATCCTGAAGCCAAATTAGAGAGAGGGTAATTCTCTTTCTGGGGGAATGAGTGGAAGGCTGTACATAATAGTTACTGGTGTGATAATTGTTTTTTCAACAAAACAGGTGGAGGCAGCAGAAGGAGAAATTATAATGGTTTTATGAAGCATTATTTCCTCTCCAGAACATTTATTCCTAAAAGAAAATATTTTAGCTAGCGAAGTTCAGAATAAGCAACTTGTTTTATCGTCCTTTTATCTTCTGCCTTCTTTTCTAGATTTTTCTATATCAAATATTTACTTTTATGCTTCAGATATGTCTGGAAAAATATTTTATGTTTCAGATATGTATGAAAAATGTATACGGATGATACATTTTAGGCTTTTCAGGCAGAGATTTATCTCCTTGGATATTTTTTAACTTCTGTTTCCATCAAGAATGGCATATACAGCACTGCAATCCACGATAACTAATATCTTACTCTCTTTATTTCTGTTGAGTTTACCTGTTGAGTTGGGCATGCAATTCTATTTTTGATCCTGTGTTTATTGATGGTCATCCCTTTTTGTGACTGTATACATATACCCTACTGCAAACAAATTCTTCAAAATTGAGTGGTGTATGTCCCTGCCACTAGTTTACAACAACTCAATCATAGTCCGTAGCTCATTTTATCACATTTACAGAATGTTCCCTCTCTCTTCAACTTTATCTGTCATTTCTGCCTTATTATAGCCAATCAACACACATGTCTCACTTTTTGCATTGTCCAGAATAACTCATGTAACATTCTTATTCAAATGGCAGCATCTTGTCTATTGATATCCCATATTTTTAAATCCTGATTGATTTTTATTTACAGAATATACTTCTTTACTGATTGTAGTATGCATTCACAAGTTTATTTTGAGTTCTCAAGTTGAATTCTTAAGACTCAGAGATGATGATGTGTCAGAAGACACTTTAAACAATTAGAAAAAGTCCTGTGCACATTGGTCCTTTTAGTTATTAAGAGCTCAGTTACTATCAGTTGAATTTGCTGAATACACAAAAATGGTAAGTGTTGCAGTACAATTGTAGTTGTAGTTTCTCCATTGTTGATATACTATTCTTAAAACCAACAATGCTGCTTGTAAAATGTTATGTTAATTCAAATGGTTGCATATGTTGCCGTATTGAGTTAGAAAAAGAATGTCCAGAAATTGTCTCTGTGTGTGTCTGTGTGTGTGTGTGTGTGTGTGTGTGTGTGTGTGTCCTTGATTGATTCATACATGCTTTCTTATTTGTGGCTTGCTCCCTCTGGTGGTACACAAAATTCATAACTGAAAAAAGTTGTGCTTATTTGCAAATAACTTAAAAGGAACACAAATCTCATATTTAATGTCAAAATGAGACCTGACACATACTAAACAGTGCTTTTGTTTGTTAAACCTGTAAGATTACATTGATTCTGAGATAAATAGCCTCAGGAGGCTTTCTTAAAAGTTCTCAAGTTAAATTGTATATACCCAAATATATATTACAATAAAGTATTCTGCCTTGAAGGGGGGAGACAGAACTAGAAAGCCTCCAAGGTGCCTTCCAGCCCTATATTTCTATGATTCTATACAAACTTCTTTTAAAAATATATAGAAGTTACTCGAAGGTTTCCCTCATTTTGCAGCTTTTTGATATCCTACAAGGATCATAAATGAATTCCAATTTAGAGCATGCAATAACAGCATCTCTAAAGAGAGTCATTGGAATATTTTACTTAGATAACATATAGTCATTATTATCACCAACATAATCAACAATTAATAGCAATTTCATTGACAAACTGTTTAATGTACTATTTTTATTTATTGTTGAAGGTTCTAATAATTACAGTCTAATTAAAGCAGAAAACAGTATTCATTTAAAGCCATGAATTTTACATATTTTACTCCAACTTCCATCATCAACTTCCAACTTTCAGCACAAACGAGATAATGTTATGAATAAGTGGATGGTCTCCAAAAGAGCCAATTTAGTCTAGTTGTTAAGGCAATGGATTAAAAGCCAGACAATTGTGAATTCTGGTCCTAACATAGGCATGTGGTGGGCAGTCACTCTCTGAAGGCTACCAAGATTTACAGTGTTTCTGCAGATTTCCATGTTGAAAGCTAGATAACAAAATACATCCCTTTGTATAAGAAATTAATGTAGTCTAGGATGGTGTAACCCTCTACTATTCTGTTTGAACTTAGAATTTTGGGCTTAGACAACTTAGAATGTTGCCCTCTTCGATCCGACTTAAGCGTCGTGCATAAAATTATCTGCTACAATGTTCTACCTGTCAATGAATATTTCAGCTTCAACCACAACAATACAGGAGCACGCAATAGATACAAATCTATCTAAACCGCTCCAAACTTGATTCCAGAAAATACGACTTCAGTAACAGAGTTGTCAATGCCTGGAATGCACTATCTGACATTGGTTCCTTCCCCAAACCCCCAAAACTTTAACCTTAGACTGTCTACTGTCGACCTCACCCCATTCCTAAGACGTCTTTAAGGGGCATGCATAAGCGCACCAATGTGCCTATCGTCCCTGTCCTAATATTCCCTTGTATTCATTTCATGTATTCATAATCACGTTTATCTGTTATCTAATTCATGCTTCACAAAATAAATAAAATAAAAATAAGAAATAAATCTTCAAAAAAAATTCAGAGTGAGAGCTTTAAATTTTTAGTAGTTTAGGAAAACTGCAACAGTAGTCTCTTCTGCTAAAGTGTAAAAAGTGATTTTAAAATTATAGCAGTTTTTATACTGTTGCTTTTATTTAAATGACTAAGCATAGCTTCCCATATAGATAATAATAGGAATAGTAAGCTAAGAAATATTTCTTTGTCTTTCCAGGAGAATATTTTTACAATGGAATAACAGCCCTGCTCACTTTTATAATGATTTCTGTTTGCCATCTGTTACTTGATAACATTGCTTTTAAAGGTTTACATCCCAGTACTTTATTACATATCAGTTGAATTTGAATGCATGTATTTTGTTTTGTTGCCAAAGAGACTGTCAGTGCAACATAATAAATAATTACTTTTCTTAACTATATGGGCACAATGAACAACATGCTTAAATAATTGAGCACTTAATACTAAAACAAATTACTTTTCTATTTAAGAATTTTCCAGTTTCTTTTTTTCCAAATGGCTCCTTAGATTAAATGGATGCTTTCCTTTCTCATCCAACAAGGCATTGGACAAAGTAGACCACAGCCTACTTCTGAGTAAGCTAGAAAAATGTAGGATAGACAGCATTACCACCAGATGGATTTGTAAATGGTTGACAAACTGTATTTAACAAGTAGTCCTTAATGGTACTACATCTACATGGAGGGAAGTAAGCAGTGGGGTGCCACAGTATTTTTCAATATCTTCATAAATGACTTAGATGAAGGAATAGAAGGGGAACTCATCAAATTTGTAGATGACACACTAAGCTGGCAGGGATAGCCAACACTTCAGACGACAAGCTTAGGATCCAAAAAGATCTTGACAGACTTGAACCATGGGGCCTATCCAACAACATGCAATTTAATGTAGAGAAATCAAGGTTACACTTAGGCAGGAAAACCAAAGGTACAAATACAGATTAGGTGAGACCTAGCTCAAAAACAGTAACTATGAGAAGGACCTTGAAGACCTAGTGGATGATCACTTAAATATGAGGCAGCAGTGTGCAGCAGCAGCCAAAAAACGTTAATATAATCCTTGTTTGTATAAACAAAGGCATAGAATCAAAATCACATAAAGTATTAATACCACTCTATAAAGCCTTAGTAAGACCACATCTGGAATATTGCATCCAGTTTTGGTCACCCCACTACAAAAAATATGTTGATATTCTATAAGAAGTGTGAAGAAGAGCAAGTGAGATGATTAAAGACCTGGAGACTAAAACATGAAGAACGATTGCAGGATCTGGGTTTGGCTAGTGTAGAGAAAAGAAAGACTAGGGGGTGACATGATAGCAATATTCCAATATTTGAGAGGTTGCCACAAAGAGGAGAGGACCAACTTATTTACCAAAGCACCTGTAGGCAGGACAAGAAACAATGGATGGAAACTAATCAAGGAGAGAAGCAACCTGGAACTAAAGAGAAACTTCATAACAGGAGAATTAATCAGTGGAACAGCTTGCCATCAGAAGTTGTAGGTTCTTCATCACTTGAGATTTTTAAGAAGAGACTAGACTGTCACTTGCCTGAAATGGTAGAGGTTCTCCTGCTTGAGCAGGGGGTTGGACTAGAAGACCTCCAAGGTCCCTTCCAGCTCTATTCTGATTGAGAACATTGACTAATTATGTAGTCCTCAAAATATTTAGTAAATTCAGAACACTGTCACAAGGTGGCAGTAAAATACATTTTTAGTAAAAGGATAAACTTGTAAAGGAATGCATTTTTTCCTTAATGATTTTCAAGTGTCCTTTTCTCAACTAATGCAGAAAGCCTTATGTCATAAACAGGCTCAACAGTCTGAGAGATTTAGCTCCATTTTCCATCTGCGCTAATGTTATTAAAAGGCAAACATTCAAACAGAAGTGGGGGGTGGGGGGGGTGGAAATGGGACCAAATGAATTATGCAGGAAATACAATGAATAACATCAGCAACTGTTTGAAATGGAGCTGAGTGTTGCAAAAAGCAGTCTTTTTGTTCTGCTTTTAGTAATAAGCATTCCGTTTCATTTTCATTTTAAACAGTTTTGCATTTACGGTATATTAAGCTTGTATTTTGCAACACCCTGGGAATTCAGTGAGTTGCAGTTTTTTCAGTATTTTGTATCTGTTTGCTGTCCTTACATTTCAACAAGGCTACAATTGCTCAACTTCAGTGATTCACCAAGCAAAGACCGTGTTGCCACATATCCTTTCCTGAAAAAGGAAGGAAAATAAAGCTCAGCCTCTGTTTTCCTTCACTGTGTTATTATAAGATGTGTATAATCAGTAGTGGTTTGTAAGCTTCTTCAGCATTTAAAATCCTATTTTTCAGTAGAGACATAACAGTATACAGGTAACCCTCAACTTACAATGGCACTTGGGATATGAATTTCCATCACTAAGCAATCCCTGTTGCCTTTGTTAACTGAATCCCATGATTGTTAAACAAGGAACTTCTTACAGGCTTCCCACAACCAGGTCAGTGGGAAAGTTGGTAGGAAGTTGCAGGTGCCAGACAATTCACAAGCAGGCCTGTAGATAAGTTAGTGGTTCCTGTCAAATGTGGGGTGCACAAGGAGGCGAGGGAGGCGTGACACTCCTTGGGGGGGTACTCAAGGAAGGTGGATAGCCAAAGATGCAAACAAGCCTTGGGGAGAGGGAGGCACAGCGAGGTTTGAGTAGGGTATACAAGGATCTGAGCAGGCTGTGGAAGGCTTGGGGAGGGCACACAGGACTGTATGAGGGTCTGAGGTGCAGCAGCGCTAAGGGAGGGTGGGGAAGGGTACATAAGTGGTTGGCGCAGGATATGTGCAGAGAGGCTGGAGGAGGATGCTTATGAGACAGATTTACTCCAGTGATTTGTGACCTTTCCTGACAGCTTCCCTATTGACTTTCTAGGGAAGCCAGCAGGGAAAATGAGGAATATGTGATTATGGTGACTGCCACCAGTCATAAATGCTCCTAGACTGCAATCACATGACTGAAGGGTTGTTGGAATAGCAGTTGTAACCGCCATTCATTCAGTGCCGTCATATCTGCAACCATCACTAATCAAATGATCATAAATAGAGGACTACCTGTAATTATTTTAATGCTCTTTTAATGTTTGTTAATAAACTATTGAAATGGGTTTTACTGGTATAAAATTGGTCTTGTGATGCTATTAGAAAATAATTAATCCTTTATATAGAACTGCATTTTAATTCCAGCCTTAGGATCCAGTGGCATTGCCAGAGTCGTTCCCTAGCAGCACGACATGTCCCAAAAGAAGACAGTCCATGAATGCACTGCCAATGTTACAGATGCAACTAGTTGGCATAGACATCTGTAGTAAGCTACAGCAATGTTAAAATATTTGACATATGCATCCTAACACCATTGTGCAAATGATGTGCTCATATAATTTAAGTCATTAATTTGCATCCTAACATCTGATCCAACAATTTAAGTTACATTATTTGTATTATGATTCAAACATGTTAGCATTTGCCCTGCATTACCACCAACACCAGACCCAATGTTCACCTTTGCCGAGTAGAAGTTTATATTGCTATGTCTCCTGGTATCATCCAAATGGTTATGTTGGAGTCTATAGAGAACTCCCACCTGACTTGGATCCCTACACTTTTAGCATTCTAGAAGCACACAAAGACCTGGTTCTTACCCCATGCATTGTTTAGGATGGGGGCTGAGATGGGAGTGTTTGGTCGGGCATCTTTGGTGGTTTAGCTCTTATTTTTATTTTTATCAATTGTGAGCTGCCTAGGCTCATTATATGAGATAGGAAGCCTTACACTGTTAAGATTGGGCATGTTGCAGATCCCATCAGCCAAAGATGTCGACCAACAGAACTGAAAGATGGGTTTTCTCTGATGTAGCCCAAGCTTTGTGCAATATTCCCTCCTTGGAGATTAGAAAGGCCCCAACTTTGTTGCCCTTTTGCAAGACTCTTAAAAACTTGGCTATGTACCCGTACTTAGGGCTCTGAATGTGTTAAAGGCCCGGATTCTTGCTTTACTGTTGGTTGTCTATTTCGGCTGCTTCATTTTCTGGCTGTTTTTATTGTTATTGTTTTTAGTTTCATTTTATTGTTTTATAGTTTCAGAATTGCAAGCCACCCAGAGTCACGTGGTTGAAGTGAGAGCATACAATTTGAAATATTAATTAGCAGTTTGGGGCTAGCATCATATCATAGTTTTATAAAAATCTCAAATTCCTCCACTTGTGTGAAGGAGGTAAAAGAGCAATCAGATACACTGTGGAATGGTGCTATGCCTTAATGTCTGAAAAGAAAAAAATATATTTTTAAATTAATTAAAGATTATAAGTAAATCTTTGGAAAAAGTAGGCTACCCCAATATCTCAGATCTCATGTTAAAAGTTGGTAATTATAAATTATAAAGTTCTTAATGAGCATAATGAAAAAAGTAAAATTAATAGGCTGTTTTTGTTTAATATTTTAAAAATGATTGTCAGTGCAAATACACAATCGTATAAATTAGTAATTGTTTAAAAATCATGAAGGTAAGCTGTAATATTTTATAGTATATATGGTGGATGATATTTGTATTTCTGCTACATAATGTTTTTCAAATCTGTAATCACTTACCAGATAAGCCAAGAAAAATTTCCACAGCCAATACAGTTTCTAGTGTTGTTGCTGAAGATTTAAGTTCTCCACAGAAATCTCAGCCTCATGAGATTAGGACATTTGGTGGACATTATGGAATGTTTAAAAGTTAGCAAATCATAGCCATAAATATTTCAACTATTGATGCATGAATAAGTGTTTTGCTTATATTTTGGAAAAGAAACTTTCTTTGAAGTATTTTTCCTCTGACAAATCATTCAAATATTTAACATTTTCCTTTAAATATAAGCAAGTACTAAATTCAGACTGAAAAACTAAGTAGTAGACCAGTTCAGGCTGATTTTGTACCATTAACTGAAATATCTGAAAACAATACAGGTAATTAACAATCATTTAAAAGGTACCATGCAGGTCACAACAGTGTCCATGGGGGCAGGGTCAGGAAGGCTGTGGAAGGGTGGCCAAGAGGTGCCTCATGGGGTGGGGAAAGTATGCGGGAGTGGTGCAAGTTGGGGAATGTGTGTAGGATGTGTGAGAGGTGCCATATGGGCCATAGAAGTTATCCAGGAAGGCACAGGTCAAGAAGAGTGCATGGAAGCATGCAAGAGGGATATGCTTTCTCCCTGATCCATCCCTCCTTCCTTCCTTCCTTCTCTCCCTTCCCCTCCCCTGCCCTTCTCTTCATTTCCTTTCCCATCAGGCAGGTAAGTGGCTACTGCAAGGCAGGGGTTGCAGTGAAGGATTGTGAGATTAGCTAGGACAGTGATGGCGAACTTGTTCGGCACCAAGTACTGAAAAGGTCACACAGAAATGTCACACGCGGGCATGTTTGTCAGGGGGGGGGCGCTCCAGAAAAGCCGAAATTTTGGGTACTAGCGCACATGCATGCCTGATTATCAGCTGGCCAGTATGCATGTAGAGGCAGGTTTTCAGCAATGCCGCGCATGCGAAGAGATTGCGCTCTGGAATAGCTGGATTTCTGAATTCTGGCGTGCATGCACACCTGACAATCAGCTGGTCAGCATGCCTGCGCACGCCAGTTTTCGGCACTATTGCACGTGGCAAGGACAGCTGATCGTTGCAGAAACTGGAAGACAAACAGGCAAGGTCCAGTTTGCTGGGTGACTTGGCTTTGCATGCCACTTTGGGCACATGTGCCATAGGTTTGCCATCATGGGACTAGGAAGTATGATAGAATATTGAAAATGAAGATCACATGACTGCAGAATCAGCCAATTGCACTGAAGCAGCCACAAATTTCTCAAATTTCATTCCTTCGGGAGTCAAGGCTCCCAGATTTGGGACATAGCGATCTGAAGTACCTTGGTTCAGAAATTGTTGCCCTGGGTGCACTGTTTTGCCCAGATAAAGGTCATAACGAGAATTGTAATAATATATACATAAATTCCAGCAAGGGAAAGAGGTAAATGCCAAAGAAAGAATTTAAAGTTGTGAAGGATTTGAGTGGTTTTTCTTTTTGCCATTGTTATGTTATTGTTTTGTGGTGGTGGTGGTTGATTGTGTGTTTTTGCAAAGGGTAATAATAGTTTTATAAAATTTCCATGGCAAAAAATTTCCTTGAAGCATATTGGATACATCAAAATATTTGCAAAAATATTGTCTCTGTCCCTGTCTTCCACACACACCCTTCCCTTCTCCCTTCTAGGATTTTATCTTTCTGAAGTCATCCTTAGTTCTTTGACTTGGGTAACATCCCATTTAGTATAAAATGTTTCCCGTAACTGCCAAATACCAAGTTTTTGTTGCTGCTTTTTGTTTTGTTGCATCTCCTAGAAGTTATAAATAGTAGAGGTAGAATGAAAAAGTGAAATAGAGGGATGGATTCATTGCAGGGGTGGGTTCCAGATTATTTTACTGTTGGTTCGTGCATGCACAGTATTTAGATTCGTGCATGCACAGTAGGTAAAAAAATTGCTTCTGTGCATGCAGAGAAGCAAAAAACAAGATGGCAGCTTCTACGGCGGCACTGATAGGACCGGTTTGGATGCATGTGGGGCCGAGTTACTACCTTTCGGCCGAACTGGTAGGAACCCACCTCTGATTCATTGGCATTCGGTTTCCAGGCCTAGAATGAAAACGATATAAACATCCACCCACCAGACAAATATCTGAGCAGAGGAAAATTTTCAACATATCGGAGGTGGTCAGCCTTCAGAGCTTACTCATTTTTGCTGCGATTGTGCGAGTGCCCAGTTTGAAGCATCTGCCAGATGTTCCCTATTTCCTATTGCAGAGCTATTGGCAAGTGCCGTGGGTCTTGCAGCCAGGGCTGCCGAGAACTCTGGCTTTGCCTTTTGCATTTGTGCTTCTTCCTCCTCCTGTTGTGACAAGTCAGACTCTTGGCCTAGCCAGTGCCTTCAGACATGAGGTAACTTTTTCCAAAGGGAGCTGAATGATATGGAAAAGTCGTGCTGAAGCGTAAATAGGAATCATCTGTGGGCTTCGTTGGAATCAGATTTATAATGTTTCTTTCCAAAGCACTTAAACTATTTTATAAATAGATATTTAGCTTTCTCTAAAAATAATGTAGTGTGTACATTCCTTTGTGCACAAAAAACTTTTCTGCACAAAATGTGTTTCTATCAAAATTCATGTGCAAGGTGGCTGAGGAATTCTGGGACTTAAGTCCACACATCTTAAAGTTGCCAAGTTTGAGAATAAATAAATAGTTATTGTCTCTGAGTTTGTTTGTTTTTGGCTCCTGACAACTGTCTGGATAAGTCCCTGCTATTTTCTTGTCAAGATTTCAGAAGTTGTTTGCCACTGCTTTCTTCTTAGTGCTAAGAGAGAGTGGAAAGCTCAAGGTTTTAGAATGTCTTCAAATAGAATAGAACTAGAAGGGACTTTGGAGGTCTTCTAGTCAAACCCCTTACTCGAATGGGATACCCATTTCCAACAGGTGGTTGTCCAGTCCCTTCTTAAAGACCTCCAGTGATGAAGCACTCACAATTTCTGAAATCAAACTATTCCATTGGCTAATTGTTGTCACTGTTAGGAAGTTTCTTCTTAATTCCAGGTTGCTTCTTTCCTTAATTAGTTTTCATCCATTATTTATTTTCTTGCCTTCTGGTGCTTTGGAAAATAAGGTGACCCCCTCTTCTTTGTGGTAGCCCCTCAAATACTGGAATACTATAGGCCACCCAGCTGGCTTTGTACCTGTTAGGACTAGAATTTACAGTATCCCAATTTGTAGCAAGGTGCCTTAACCACTAGACCAAATGGGCTATCAAGTTTGAAAAACACTGAGCTAAATGGATTAATCTGTCAAAAAAATGTTAGAAAAATGCAGGTAGTACTCGAAGATTGAGACTATCAATCAGGAATAAGGTAGTTAACAGTACAGATAGTTTTATTTAAAAAAAGAAAAGAAAAAATAGGTCATATGGACATTTACAGTTCAGGGGAAAAGCTTCCCAGTTTTATGACTCAGACAGATTTATGTGAAATAAAGTGATTCCAAGCCCTTAGGAATGTAAAGGCTTTAACCAATGCTGTGATTTTCACCCAAAAGCAAACTTACTAGCAACTGATGCAAGAACAATGTTATATGTTCTATTTTCTTTCAAAGCTAATCAATAGCATAATTTTGACTAGTTGCAGTTGCTAAAAAACAATACTATGTAGAATATATGATTATAAACTAAACCAAAAGTTGTCATGCCTCTCATTTGTTTGTGTATAGTAATGTTTAGTTTTTCATTAAATGTCATATTTTATGTCCATCTTTTCCTACAATGTAAAGAACTTATAATTGGGCATCCCCAATATTTAATTTGAATGCTTGATTTTAATTAAGCATTTTTCTAGGCCAGACTAACTAGGTTTTTTTAAATAGTTCTTCATAGAATTATGCCTCTAACTTGGGCTTCAATCTATTAGAAATACCAAATTAAAGGAAAGTTTTAAAAAAATTACATCCCAGTACAAACATGTTAATTTACCGTATTTATCGGCGTATAACACGCAGTTTTAAAACTAAAATTGCAAGCTTAAACCCTGCCTGCGTGTTATACGCCGATACTGCGTGTTATACGCCGGGTCCCAAACTGCCTGCTCCAGCTGATTCACCGGCGCCCATGATACTCATAGAAGTGCAGCATCCATTTCATGGCAGTGTCGGCGGCTCTCCAGCTACCCTGCCTGATATAACCCCTACCTTGCAGCAGTGGCGGCAGCTCTCCAGCCACCTGCTGTTCGCTTTAACCCCATCATTGAACAAGCGGCGGCTGGAGAGCCGCCCGCTGCCTGATTTAACCCCATCCTAGCAGCAGCGGCTCGCAGCGGCCAGAGAGCCGCCCGCTGCCTGTATTTTTTCTCCATCATTGCGGGTGCTTACCTTCCCGCCCGCCTGCTCTCTGGTCCCAAGTGTACGCGCCGGCATTCTCCCAATCAGCTGTGAGTCCGCAGCCGCCCGCGCTGCTGTTACTTCTGCCGTACTTCTGACGAGTGACGTCCCTGACGTTACGCTGAGGACGTTACTCGTCAGCGCAATTAAAGGGGGAAATGAACCGCATGTCTGACGGTAACTTTTATTGTTTAAACAGCCATAGGTAAAATACTGTATATCCCTGATGGAATCAAGACAGAAGCGTTCAGCATATACAGCTGCTTTCAAGTTAAAAGTTGTAGAATATGCCAAGCAACATGGGAATAGGGCTGCAGCAAGGCATTTTGGAGAGCCACCAACAGAATGCACAATACGAGAGTGGCGAAAAAATGTCGAAAAAATCAAGATGTTACCAAAATCAAAATGTGCTTTGCGCAGTGGCATAACGAAATGGCCACAACTAGAAAGTAAAGTGAAGGAATTCGTCCTGAACCAAAGAAAAGCAGGCATTGCTTTATCAACAAAAATGCTGACTTTTGAAGCTGTGAAAATCAGCAAAGAGCTGCAAATCCAGGATTTTAAAGGGACAACGTCATGGTGCCAAAGATTTATGAAGAGGCATGACCTTCGGATGCGAACAAGAACAAGGATTGCCCAGCGTATGCCAGATGATTATGAGGAAAAGATAATACATTTTCATAGATTTATTATCAATGCAAGAAAAAGACAAAATTTTGAAATGGGTCAAATCTGCAACATGGACGAAGTTCCCCTCACTTTCGATGTTCCTTCAAATAAAACTGTGGATTCAAAAGGTACTAAAACAGTAACAATTAAAACTTCAGGGCATGAAAAAAATCGTTACACTCTTGTTCTTGCCTGCACTGCAGATGGAAATAAGCTGCCTCCATTGGTAATTTTTAAAAGAAAAACGTTACCAAAGGAGAGAATTCCTAGTGGCGTACAAGTGCATGTTCATCCAAACGGATGGATAGATGAAGAAGGCATGAAGCTTTGGATTAAAAATGTGTGGGGGAAGCGCCCAGGTGCTTTGTTAAAGAAGCCATGCTTATTGGTATTGGACGCATTTAGATCTCATCTTACAGAAACAACAAAGGCGGAGTTTCAAAAGTTCAAAACTGATATAGCAGTTATTCCAGGCGGACTGACCTCACAATTACAGCCATTAGATGTTTGCATTAACAAGCCCTTCAAAGCTTTTATGCGTGAAGAGTGGAATAAATACATGTGTGATGAAACTCAACATGAATTTACAAATTCTGGGCGAATGAAAAGACCTAGCATTTCAAAAGTGTGTCAGTGGGTGAAAACATCATGGGACGCAGTCAAAGAAGATATTGTTATCAACTCTTTTAAGAAATGTGGCATAAGCAATGCTTTGGATGGGGAAGAAGACGAACTGATCTATGAAGACAGTGAAAGCAGTGAAAGCAGTGCTCAGTTTGATTTTGAGGATACAAGTGAAGATGAGGAAGAGTTTTTTGGTTTTCCAAAAAGCAGTGATTCTGATTAAGTTTTTTTGCTCAAAGAGGTGTTTTTTCATTTCATATTTGCCTTTTAAGAGGAGTTAATGTTATAATTCATGTTCTAATGTTATAAATTTTAATCCAACATTAAGTTCCGAGCTTCCAAGTCATTTATTTTTAATGAAAAAAATTTTTACTCAAATTTTTGTGTTAAAATGGGGGATGCGTGTTATACGCCGGTGCGTGTTATACGCCGATAAATACGGTACTTTCTGAGTAGCTTACAGAAATCTCTAAAAATAAGTTTGGAGACAAGTCTTTGTTTCAAAAAGCATGCATGCTTTAATACATTTGATTATTTTCATCAAGTGATAAGTTTCCAAAATAGTAGGCAGATTATACTGGACAGTTATTTCATTTTCAGATAAAACTATAACTTCCTTTCTGGTGGAGAAACAGTGTGGTTTCATTGTTATTAGAACTCATAGGACTATATTTGGATTTTGAAAAACTGTGGGCTACCATTTTGCACTGTATTTGGATTAGAATTCACTCAATTAAAAAGTTTCCATCATACAGGCAACTGGTAGGTTAACAAGAAAAATAAACTAGAAGAGGGAGGGGAAGTATTATTCATAAACATTTTATTTGCATATTCCTAAACATTTCATTGTTAAGCCTAGTTTGCAATTTGAAGGTTGCGAGTCCACCATCAATCCATCATTTCATCTATGAATTATGAACAAGACAGAACAAGTATCATAAAGTAAAACCACAAGCTTAATCTGTCACCCTTTTCAAATATTTCCCACTTATGAAGTAACTTTCTGGGGGTTTTTTGACTGATGGTTTTCTAGATTTCTCTCCCATGGTGACCAATTCTTTATATGTAGAAAAGCTGAACTTTAATCAGGTTGAGGACCGGATCTGGAGTTTCAATAGTGCTGCAAATTCTATTCCCCAACTAATAGATGGGGCTAATACAAGCATTTCAACATTTCATTTAAATGTGTCAGTTTAAACAAAATCAAATATAATTAATATGAAAACCCTTGAATTTTCCTCTTTTATCACTTGAAAAAAATCAGTTTCCTCACAATATGGGGAAAGGAGCCAAGGGTTTAAGAGCAGAATGCAGCCTAAGGTCTTGGATTATTATGTTCCTTTTCCACAGCTGATAGGGCTAGATTAGACCCATTTTAGGAGTTAAACCAGAGGTGGTATTCAGCCAGTTCTGATTAGCAGAGATTTTGAGTAGTTCGGAGAACCAGCAAATAGGCTGGTCCCACCCCCGCTGTTTCCCAGCTAATATTCTTTTGTTGCCCTAAACAGGAGAACGGAGCTGGAAAGCAGGTTAGTAGGGTGGGGAGGGAATGGGGATTTTGCAGTATCCTTCCCCTGCCATGCCCACCAAATCATGCCCACAGAACTGATAGTAAAAAAAATTGAAGCCCATCACTGAGTTAAACACCTTTACATCTGGAGAATCAAACCTGACCTCTGTTCTATTTACAGAATGTCCTTTTAATTTGCTTCAGCACAATGTGAGGTATTTAAGAGATTGGATTTTATTATGATTTCCTTATAAAAATTAAGTAGTTTTCTAATAAGCTAGTATTCAAATACATTTCAGCCATGACTGAAATGGCAAAATTGACTACTCTGATTAAAGAAAAGAATGTAAGTACTTTTATTCACACATGGAGACTGCTTCTGAACTTTGTGCTTGAAGTGAAAAGAATGAAACTTTGATTTTGGTTTTTACATATTAAATTGATAGATCTTTTTAGAAATGACTTGTTAGTATTATTATGAAAAAACAAAAAGTTGTGATTTGATGTTAATGCCTTATTTTACTGCAACATGGAGAGTCGGAAGTCAATGTTTCCTTTTCTCTTACCCTCCCTCACTTTTCTTCCCCCTTCTCCCTCCCCAACGTTTTCCTATTTACTTTTGCATTTTGTATCTTATTTTATCTTGTAACCCAATAAAAATGTTAAATCACAAAAAAAGAAGGGACTAGTCACGGAAACTTCATCCAAAATCTGGTTCAATTAAGGTTCATAACATAATATTTAATGCTTTGGGATGCAAGCAATTTTGTCCCGTTGAAGTTAGTGCTTTAAATCCAGGTGCTGTTTTAAAGCATCTGCCAAGCTCGCATTGTTACCGACTAATATTACAGTTTTAAGTATCGTTTGTTCCTTCTCATATAATAGTTGGAGATTACAAAGATTAAATCTTTATTTTGGTTTTGATCAGAAAAGAATTGTGTACATTCCATATGGAAAAGTAATGTCTAAAATTTCTTAATTGGGACCACAGATATTTAGTGGGAAAGATGAATATGTGTAGAAATATTAACTGATTTGGCTTTGCAAATTGCAGTCAAACGGCTTTAATAGCCGTTGGAAATTCTGCCCAAGTGTAATTCAAGTACTTGATCAGACAATAGGAATTTCTGTATTCATCGTTCTATTTCATATGAGCCTTTGCTTGCTGGATACTGAAATTTTCTTTTTTTAATATTGTTTAAGAAGTTTGTTAATTAAATTCCAGTCAAAACATTCATTTTTAGTACTCAGCTTTGAGGAAGAGTTGTAAAATTATGTTTTTGTACTGGACAGAGTCTGCCTTATGGAGTACTTAGATCAGGGCTGAAATGCTACCGGTTCGGACCGGTTTACCCGAACCGGTAGTAAAAAATGCTACCAGTTCGCCCGAACCAATAGTAAAGAAATGCTGCCGGTTCAGATGAACCGGTAGCTCCGATGATCAGCTGTGCGACAATCAGCTGTGCCACACAATTGGAAATTGTGCGGCACAGCTGATCATTGGAACTACCTAGCAGTTTTTTAATACTGGTTCGGGTAAATGGTGCACATGCACACATGAAGCAAACTGGTAGCGAAGTGAATGGGTAGCGAAGTGAACCGGTAGCAGACTTCTGAGCATTTCACCCCTGACTTAGATATGATGAAGCGAATCACTCTGTAAGAGTCAGAATAAAAGAATTTGGAAAGATGGAAGTAACAGTTCCATTTCAATTAAGAAATCCCTAGAACCCAAATTCAAAGGTCAACTCGCATGGGTTCCACACAGAAACAGGAAGCAATATATCCTAGGAGAGAGGCAGCAAGCCAGTGAATAGTCATTGTTTTAGCATTTTCTGAAATGGATGGGGTTTATATCTCAATTTCTTGTGTCCCTCCTGAAGCATGTAAAATTCTGCTAATGATGAGTTGATTTTCACTTACGGTA
This sequence comes from Thamnophis sirtalis, assembly GCF_051295495.1. Lineage (NCBI taxonomy): Eukaryota > Metazoa > Chordata > Lepidosauria > Squamata > Natricidae > Thamnophis > Thamnophis sirtalis. The sequence continues at coordinate 102,645,337 of NW_028261386.1, read as the reverse complement.
TAAGCAGTGGTGTATACAGTATAACCAGTTCAGCCGAACCAGTAGTGGTTTGGCGGCCTGGATCGCTGGAACCGTCAGTGACCCAACCTGCCACGCCCCCAAACTGGTTCTCCTGGCATTGGTGCAGGCGCTACCATCTTGTTTTTTGCTTCTGCACATGCACAAAACAATTTTTATTGCACTGTGCATGTACACACAGCGCGAATCAAGTGTGGCACGCCCATGAACAAACCGGCAGTAGTGACTGCCAGAATCCACCCCTATAGACATATAAACATTGCATTGCCTAGCCAGCAATGGAATTGGTAGAACCTACTGTTTATAAACCTACTGTGTCTAAAATATTTCTTTTAGAATTAGAATTGAGAATCTGCAAGTACAAGAACATACTTCTGACAGATTAGGAGTTCCTGTTCACCTCAGAGTTTCCAGTAGCTGGTTTCTCTTAGTTAAGAAATAGTTAAGGAAATTCCAGTTCTTGTTCTAATTAGAAATTTCTCTGTTCTGGAGGAACACAGCAATATCCAGGTAATGTTGAGGTTGTGTCTGTATTAAATTCAGTTTGGTAAGGAAAATATATTAATGATTTTATAGTTGCAACCAGCAACATAGTTTTTCCAGGTATAAACTGTGGATTGAAATTCCATTCCCTTGCTCTTGTTATTATTCTTTAACAGGCCACAAACCAGGAATGCTCAGTTATGCAAATTCCATCTGCCCACCAGAATATTTATGGCAGCTCCCTTTCAATACCTTTCCCAAAGGAATTCTATCAGCTGCTTTTTAAAAACCTAAGCATTTTAAAAATTGAGTGGTGTTTGAATGCAATGAATGCTGAGACAAATGCTAAAAACAGATTTTTGGACATTGATAGGTCAAACATGTGGCAAATTCAAAAACAGGGAGGCAGAGAATGCTTCAGGTCCCATCCCCTAGGGAGATACACCTGGTGGAACCCAGAAGAAGGGCCTTCTCTGTGGTGGCTCCCCCTCTCTGGAACATCATTCCCCCAGAGATTAGAATGGCTTCCACTCTAATACTCTTACGGAAAGCGCTAAAGACCTGGTTCTGCCAGCGGGCCTAGGGAACCTATAGCAGGATGGAGCCCATTAAATGGCTCATGTGATCTGCTGATGCCGAGGAGGGGGGTGGGAGGTGATTTCATTATATGATATTATATTAATGTATTTGAGTCTTTTTATTAGTTTTATTGTTTTAAATGAGGTTTTATATTATGTAAGCCATGGGCGAATAAGCAGCAATATAAATTCAATAAATAAATAAATATTCAACCATAATCTTACTTTCTACCTTTCAGAAAACTCTGGAATATATTTTCCTGAAGTCAAAAGCAACCCAGGAAAATATATACGGTCTTGTCCTGATTCTGTCAAAAAATGGTTAAGAAGATTGAAGGAGAGTGGAAAGATTCTGCTATTAATTACTAGCTCTCATTCTGACTATTGCAGACTGTTATGCGAGTACACTTTAGGGTAAGTGAATGTTGTGTTACTTCAGTCTTCTTTTTGCCTGCAAGTAGTGTAGCAGTTAAAAACAGTTCGTGATAGTGAAATCTTTCTTCCTGCATGCTCTGTTAGTTATTTGGAGCATTCCTCTAAATCTCTCAACCTGAGTAAAGATGGCTGGAAGCCACCAACAATATTACTTGAGGTTGCTACTTCTCCTTCTTGAGAGAGAGGGTTAGAAACCTATCCAATAAGTCCTTTTATGCCATGTGTATGAAAGAGTTTTAGAATGAGATGATTATTATAAATAGATACCAAGCTCCATTATACCTGAATACTAAATATGAAGTTTGAAACCAAATTGCTTGTTTCTTTCTGTGTAAGTAGAACAAACTCCTCAGAAGGCTTCACAAAACAGTAGCTTGACTCCTGTCATATTAGTGATCTAAGTAATATCCAAGTAATATTACTAGGGACTACTTTGGTAGCTTTCATTGCGATTTCATTGACATTCATGAGCAGATTCAGCAGAAATGTATCAGAATAGAAAGGCCTTATAGAAAGCATTTTGCTTCATTTTTCCACACTTCTGAATTTCTGTACACAGAATACTGGAAATCCCCCAAATTCCTTCCAGATGTTTCTTTTTTCTCTCTCTTCTTCTTCTTTTTTTTTTGCAATGATTCTTCAAACACCATATTCCTCATATTGTACAATATTGTCAAGCATCCTCAGGACCAATTAGAAAGTATGAATAATATGGGGGCTCAGATCCTGTATGCAGTCCCTGGTACAAAGAAGGTGGGGGAGGCATTGCATTAACATTATTCTTAATTGTACTTTTATTTATTTACTTATTCAATTTGTGTGGCTGGCCTCACCTAAGCAACTCTTTTAAGATCATTTGTAATGCATTTTTTGTAGCTTGTCATTAACATCCCAGAATTATGTATTTTAAGATGGGTAACCACGTACAGTTACTAAATAAATAATAGTATGTGGCCTTGTTATTTGGTTGCTAGCACCTAATTAATCTAGATTTCTTAGTATGTCATTAACAGAAATAATTCATTGTAAATGGATATTTATTTCATGTTTTGTTGACTCTTTTCTACATCCCTGATGTGTTCCTTCAAAAAGGAGCCACGGTGGTTCAATGGCTTTATGACGCTGGAGATAATCTCTGCTCCAGCAGTTTGAGTCCTTGCACTGTGTGGCAGGGTGAACTTCCATCACTCACTTCAGGGGTTCTGCCCACCTAGCAGTTCGAAAGCATGTTCTATGCGAGTAGATAAATAGGTATCACGTTGATTGAGCAAAAAGCTAGCGTTTTGTGTAGCGGTTAGAAATCCTGCCAGCATTGAACTTTCCCAGTTGGGATGCTCATTTACGAGGCAGCATCAGTGGAGGGAGAAGGGCCTTGGATGATACTGCAGGAAAAGCTGCTCATTTCTTTCTGGCATGAAGCTAGCATGCCTCTCCTGTGGCGCACTGTAGGAAGCATGCAAACATGTACCTAACAGAGCTGCCAATCAAGCAGTGACCTACTACTCTGCATTAGCATTGTAATCTGGCTACTGTAGCAACCATAGGCTAAATTTTTTAAAATCCTTCAAAAGACTTGGCTATTTATTAACTGCATACAGATAACCCATACAAGATATACCTGCATATATCTAGTCTTTAGCTGAATATATTGTCGCAATTTTCATCACAGGAGAACAATAATTGAAATGTTTGTTCTTACTCAGGCAGATGAAAATATCAATTTAACTTGTTCTTCTTGTTGCAGGAATGATTTTGAAGACCTTTTTGACATTATAATCACAAATGCCCTGAAACCTGGTTTCTTTTCCCAGACACCAAATCAAAGACCTTTCCGGACTCTGGGTAAGCTAGAATTAAACATATTAATATGGAAGTTAGCAAAGAAGTTGTAAGCAACTTTACTGGCCATCTGATAGTTGTCCTCCTTTTATTTTATCTTATTCTTTTTCACATTAGAGCTGCCAAAAAATCCTAAAATAACTGGAGAGCATACTGTTTCTAGTCTGAGTGGGGAAGACATTTGTTTGGCTTACTGGTTTGTAATAAAATGGGGGGGGGGTAAACCTGCAGTTCCTAAGCCAATAGGTAAACTAAGATGCAGTGAGCCTTTGCTTCTCTGAATTGCATACCAAAATGCCTGAGTTTGGGAAGCAAAGATATAGAAAAGAGAAACATATTCAAACACATATACAGACTTTTCACCCAAATATCTGCCAACAAATGCAGGGGGGGGGGGAGATTAAATGAACTTGTGCTTTAAATTCACATATTGAAGAAAGTGAAGCCAAAAAAAAGTGTGTATATATATTTAATCTATCTTGGTTAAGAAACTTCTGATTAGACACACAGGAGTGAAATTCAGCAGGTTCTGACAGGTTCTGGAGAACCGGTAGCAGAAATTTTGAGTAGTTCGAGGAATCAGCAAATACCACCTCTGGCTGGCCCCAGAGGGGGGTGGGCATGGAGATTTTGCAGTATCCTTCCCCTGCCATGCCCACCAAGCCACACCTAGAGAATCGGTAGTAAAAAATTTGAATTTCACCACTAGACACATAAGATGGCATACATTAGAATTATATAATGTTTTTTATGCATGCAAACAAGAACTTAATTCTGTTTATGCAGTTGAAGCAGAATAATGAATCATACAAAGCAGATATTGAGAATGATGTGAAAGACCTGACAGATTCAATTGTTTCATAATAAACAGATAATAAACAATGTAATATTATGGTTCAGACTCAATAAATTTATTTTTGATTTTTCAACCTTACTTAGGCCTCTGTAAATATAAAATATTTTATTTGCATAAACAGAAGTTTAAAAATCCCATCCGTATTATATGAATGATTTGAACATCTTTTTGTTGTCACTATGGATCAAATAATTATGGCTAGGAATTTTAGGCAAGTCTTAAATGCTTTATTGAATTGGATTATATCCCACCTAAATCTGATTCTTGCATATGGAAAGCCTAATAAGTTTATATGCTGGAGGTTAAATTTGAGTACATATGATGACTTTGAAATACTCAGCAATAACTCATTTTCTTTTCAATTGCACATGGAAGTTGCTGCTGGTTAGGGTTTTGTTTTTTTTTTGTTTTTTTTTTTTGATACTTTAAAATTTTGTTTCTATTGTTTGTATCCAATTTGCCTTAAAATAAGCTCTGAATAGAGTTTCAGTCTCGCCTACTGGAAATTCAAATAAAGCATAACAAAGAACAGGGGTCCCGAACCCCTGGACCACAACCCACTACCGGGTTGTCGCCTATTCGCAACTGGGCCGTGCCAGCAGCAGACAAGAGCACACATTCAATTCAACTTGTGCAAGTTGAGCTGCACATGAATGTGCGTGTGCACCAGCCCACTCTTTGCAGCGTCACATTGTCATCACGTGACATATGGTAACTTTTCCCCCCTTCACTAAACTGGGGGTAGGCATAGCCTGCACGTGACGCATAGTGGTGGGTTTCAAAAATTTTTAGAACCTCTTCTGTAGGTGTGGCCTGCTTTGTGGGAGTGGCTTGCTGGCCATATGACCGGGTGGGAGTGGCTTGCCAGCCATGTAACCAGGTGGGAGTGGCTTGCCAGCCATGTGACCGAGTGGGAGTGGCTTGGCTGACATGTAACCGGGTGGGCATGGCCAACTTGTAAAATGTGGTGAAACTCACTTAAAAACGCTCTTGCTTAGCAACCAAAATGTTGGTTCAGAAACTCTGGCATTTGAAACACGAATGTCTTAAACTGTCAAGTTACAAGACCCTTGCACCCCTAACCCTTTAGGAAAAAAACCCCAAGGGTGTTCAAACTTGATAGCTTTAAGACTTGTGGACTTCAAATCCCAGAATTCCTCCTCCAGTCATGTTGGCTCAGGAACTCTGGCATTGAAGTGTGCAAGTCTTAAAGCTGTCAAGTTACAAGACCCTTGCATCCCTAACCCTTTAGAAAAAAAACCCCAGAGGTGTACAAACTTAACAGCTTTAAGACTTTAAGGTTTAGATAGGACTCTTAGAGGCGGGCGGGGCAATTGTTGAGCCAACCAATCAGTGAGCGGCAGGGTTATGATGTAGATAGATAGATAGATAGATAGATAGATAGATAGATAGATAGATAGATAGATAGATAGATAGATGATAGATAGATAGATAGATAGATAGATAGATAGATAGATAGAGATAGAGATATAATATTATATATTATATATAATTGTATGTTATACACACACACACACACACACACACACACACACATATATATATATATTGTATATATTATTACCATGGATTAGAGAAGAAACAAAAGTAAACAAATCATCAAAAAAGTAAAAGAATCGTAATGGTAATGGGCTGGTCATATAGCAAGAAGGACTGATTGCAGGTGGACCAAGGCAGTTGTAGAATTGATTCCACTTGATAAAAAGAGTCACAAAAGAAACCTAAAAGAAGACGGAGTGACATCATCAGCAAGTATTGTGGGACCAATTGGCAAAAGAAAGCTCAGGATCATATTGGTTGGAAACATGTGGAAGAAGTCTTCATGGACAGACAATGGCTAAAATGATGTTGATGCTGATGCTGATGATTATATTTATGTTACTGTGTTTCCCCGAAAATAAGACAGAGTCTTATTTTCTTTTGACCCCCGAAATAAGCACTTCACCTTATTTTCAGGGAGGTCTTATTATTTTTGAGGTGCAGGAGGTGGCAAGCGTGGTCACCTCATGGCTGCTGCTGTGTTGCAATATTTTTGGGCAGGGCTTATTTTAGTGCATGCTCTCAAAAGCCTGATTGGGCTTATTATCCGGGGAGGTCTTATTGTCAGGGAAACAGGGTAGCAAATCCCTGAATGAAATGTGCAGCATAAAGGAGAGTTTCATATACATGCGCTTGCATTGGCAACCTCAAAGGGACAGAAGAAAGTAATTCTAGCTGGATCACTGATCTTTCTACAATTGAAATTCAAGTAAACAAGGGTTAATACAATATTTTTCTTTTTATTCATAAAAAGTCAGTGTGGTATAGTAATTAAAGTGTTGGACTACAACTAGAGACATTCAGGTTCAAGTCCTGCCCTCAACCATGGGAACTTACTGGATGATTTTGGTCTAGTCACTTTACCTCAGTTCAGCATCCCACAGACAGTTGTTTCTAGAAAGAAAAATTGAAGGAAGGAGTTGCCTTGAGGTCCTGGAGAAACAGCTCCATATAAATAACAAAAGATAAAGAGTTTCCTCTTACTTGTAAGAAGGACTGAAATCCAACAGAGACTCCCACTGGAGAAAGGGTGAATAAGTAAACGTTATTCTCTCTGCAGCTTTACGTGCATTTCACACAGTTGTCAGATGACTTTTTAAGTTTTGGAATAATTTCTATGGTAGTGCAAGGGCAGGAATTAGTAAACACCTCCCCCCTCTCTTAACAGGCTCATTCAAGGACAGTATTCTATTAATTGAGCCATAGATGGCAACACAACATACTGTATTTAATACTATACAGTTTTCTACCATATTCTGCCAGCGATTTCTCCATTAAATCTAACTACCGTATATACTCGAGTATAAGCCAACCCGAATATAAGCCGAGGCACCTAATTTTACCCCAAAAAGCTGGAAAAGTTATTGACTCGAGTATAAGCCTAGGGTGGGAAATGCAGCAGATACCGGTAAATTTCAAAAATAAAAAATCAGTGTTATTTGAAACTCAAAGTTATGTTTATTCAAGGGACCCGCTTAATTAAAGTGTTCTATAATATCAGTATGACTTATAATACTGCAAGTCTGCAATATTAAAATACTTGTATAGGGGATCCCCGGGATCCCACGAAGAGATCAAATCACAACCAGTATGCCACCTTCTTGGTATATTGTTTTTATTTTCACTGAGTTTTTAAAAATGAGCATTATTTCATCCTTTTTTTCTTTATGTTTGATTGGTATCTGCAATTTGTGTTAATTCTGTTCATACATATAATATAAATGAAAAACCCAGCTCTCTTAAAAAATACTTTAAGTTCTTTCTGGTGCTCCCTTTTAGAATTGGCCAACTAATATTTCTGTTCGCCCAACTAATGTCAGGCAGAGTTAACTGAAAAAGTAATTTTTCATGAAAGGACATTTTCCTAGGATTTTAATTGTTCTTACTGTCAGATTTCTCCTTATTTCCAGCTTGAGTCTCCTTCTGACAAGTTTCCATTGCTTCTTGTCCTGTCCTCAGGTGCCGCCGCCTCCTCCTCCTCCAACAGCACCAGCACATTTGCTGCCCAGCGCTGCGGCTGAGGTGAAGCCGCCAAAGCTCCCGCTGGCGCCCCCGCAGCGTTGGACGGATATCCGGCAGTGCTGTTGGAGGAGGAGGCGAACCAGCCTGCCATCGCCTGCCACCGCCAGCCCCGCCGCTCTTCCCGAACCCTTCCAAGCCCCACAGTCCAGCGGACGGAGCAGAAACAGCCCCAGGGCTTCGCTGCCGCTCCCCGCATTTTCTGGACGGAATAAAATGAGGTGAAAAGAACCAAAAATGTGCCGTTTTCTCCCAAGGAATCCCTGTAACTCTGCTTCTCAGCCACCATTCCTTCCAGTTGGCAAAGGCATTCAGGATTTGGGGATGGAGGGGGGAGTGTCTTCCCATTCATTGGGGGGGGGAGTTGAAGACCACTGAACCAGATTAGGGAGTGTGCCCAAACAGGAGTCAGGGAACCTGAGAAAGATTCCGAAGTGGCATCTGTGAATAGGCCCAGGTGGGAAAAAGGTGCCCAGAACATCCAAGGAGTTTGGATTATTCTTTATAGTATATCCATCCATGTCTGTCTCTGTCTCTGTCTCTGTCTCTCTCTGTGTATGTATGTGTGTATGCGTGTATGTGTATATATCCTCTATCTATCTATCATCTATCTATCTATTTATCCATCCATCCATCCATCCATCCCTCTCTATCTATCAATCACCTATCCACCATCTATCTATCTATTCTAGCTGGCTGGGCAATTTGGGGAGTTGAAGTCCAAAAGTGTTAAAGTTGCTGAGATTGAGAAATGAGGACGAAACAAAAGGGAAGAGAATGAAACAAGGTCGTAGAGAGAGATTGCAAAATGAAAGGGCAACTTCTCTTTTTATTTCCTTCCACCCCCACCACCCCCACCGTGCCTCTCTGGCAATTGACTGCCCAGGAGGTGGGGAGGGGAAGATGTTTCACAGACAGCTGCCACCCGCCCATCTCTCTCTCTCTCTCTCTCTCTCCGCCTCCCCATCTGACCTTGGCTGCTCCACGGCGGAGACCCCAGAAGGCAAGCAAAAAAAAAAAAAGGGCTCAGGAGTGGGGGAAGAAAACAAACCCCATCACGTTCCTATCTGTGAAAGCTCCCCGCTCCCTTCCTGGGCAGCCAATTGCCAGAGAGGCAGTGTGTGTACGTGTGTGGGGGGGGGGGGTTGGCAGCCCGCGGCGCGCCTAGTCCGCTGTGGAACGCGCTGCCACCCGCCCAGCTCTCACTCTCTCTCCCCCCCCTCCAATCTCCCGCTTCTGCTTCGACCGGCCAGCAACTTGTCCCCATTTGCCCGGGGACTGGCCTCTGATTGGCTGGCGGGGAGAAAGCCTCGCCAGGGAAGGAGGTGAGGACTCCGCGGTGACGTCATGGGGACGGCGCCCCCAGGTAGCGGCTAACCGAACGCGCTCCGTCTCCACGGACTACCAAGGCGGCCGGGCGGGTGGCTACCAAAGCGGACCGGGGGTTGGGGACCACTGCTTTATACTATTGATGTTGTTTGTATATTTTTCTCATGGATTGCATCAGTGAGGTTTCTTCTCGGCGGGGCTGGCGGTGGCCGGCGATGGCAGGCTAGAATCCCCTCTCCAAGGGATCCCCGTGCAAAAAATGCGGGGAGCGGCAGCGAAGCCCCGGGGCTGTTTCTGCTCCGTCCGCTGGACTGTGGGGCTTGGAAGGGTTCGTGAAGAGCGGCGGGGCTGGCGGTGGCCAGCGATGGCAGGCTAGAATCCCCTCTCCAAGGGATCCCCGTGCAAAAAATGCGGGGAGTGGCAGCGAAGCCCCGGGGCTGTTTCTGCTCTGTCCGCTGGACTGTGGGGCTTGGAAAGGTTCGTGAAGAGCGGCGGGGCTGGCGGTGGCCAGCGATGGCAGGCTAGAATCCCCTCTCCAAGGGATCCCCGTGCAAAAAATGCGGGGAGCGGCAGCGAAGCCCCGGGGCTGTTTCTGCTCCGTCCGCTGGACTGTGGGGCTTGGAAGGGAGCGGGAAGAGCGGCGGGGCTGGCGGTGGCTGGTGATGGCAGGCTGGTTCGCCTCCTCCTCCTCCAACAGGCAACAGCACTGCCGGATCCAGTTGTAGACTCGAGTATAAGCCGAGGCGGCTTTTTTCAGCCCAAAAAGTGGGCTGAAAAACTCGGCTTATACTCGAGTATATACGGTATATCCCCAAAATACCACGCATGCACTCACATGATATAAACAGCTGTGTTTCATATTAAATGTTACATTTGGCATTAGAGCAATAAGAAAGTTATGCAAAATGCACTAAATCGTTATTTCTTCTAAAGGCACAATATTCTTTCTTGAGGACTGAGTACATGTCTAGTTTATTCAACCAAGTGTTCCTAAGATAAATGTTCCATTAAGGACACAAAGGAACTCACTTGAGAAAGCTACAATATCAAAAGTTCCTTATAATCAAGTTATAATCCACATCAATGGAATTCTTAAGCTGTTTTAAGCATAGTTATTTTCTTGTAAATGATTTTTTATATGACTTGGTACCATCATCAATGCTAGTAAGTATGGGGTTTGTTTCCTGTTATATTTTTGAGATTTTTTTTTGAGATTTTATTAATATTTGTAGGCCGCCCTTTTCCCTGAGGGGACTCAGGGCGGCTCACATAAAATCAGGGAGGGGGAATACAGACATTGACATAGAGACATATAATAAAATAGTAAGCAACATACATTCATCATTCGGGAGGGGCGGCTATCCTTATCCCCAGGCCTGACGGGCTAGCCAGTTCTTAAGGGCTGTGCGGAAGGCCTGGACGGTGGAGAGGGTACGAATCTCCACGGGGAGCTCGTTCCAAAGGGTCGGGGCTACTACTGAGAAGGCCCTCCTCCTTGTAGTTGCCAGCCGGCATTGGCTGGCCGATGGAATACGGAGGTAACTTACCCTGCCAGGGGCAGGGCAATAGCCAAAGGAGAAAAAACAGTAGTCATGTACAATAGATAATGTAAGGGTTGTCACAGCTATTATGTATTATGTCAGGTAGAAGACTGGCAGAGTATATTGACGATCACCAATTTGCAGACAGAGTGAAGATTTCTTAATCTCATAACACAGAGACAGACTTGAGCATAGTTTCAGCTCAGAAACTGAGAGCATTCTATACCAAACTAAATCCAAAAAATCACTAAGGAATCCTGGAAGCTTGGCATTTGAACAAATTAGCCCTCAATAGACACACAAACACAAACACAGCATTCAAAATAGACAATAAAAACACTGAGAGAAATAAGAATACCCATAATACATCCTCTCTAGCATACGCATAAGTTAGGGATTAACATCAGACGAACAAGCAGAAAACAATAACGAATTTAGAAATTTCTAAAGACAAAATCACGCACACACATTGGCAGGGCGAACTATATATAGCAAACCCTAGCACACACAAACGCACTAATTCACTACCACTGATGATAAAAAACCGGCAATAAAATAGCTCAGAGAGCACCAAGAACTCATTTCAACCCCTGTGGGGTATTCTCTTGTATTCCTTTACAACAGTGGTCCGCAACCTTTGCAGCAAGGTGGGGGGAGGAGAATCGGGCCATGCGAGTGGTGGGTCGACATGCATGCGCACATGTGCGCAGTTTGACTTGTGCAAGTAGAGCTGCATGCATGTGCACCGGCCTGCCACTCACATAGCCCGGTTCTGAATAGGCCACAGCCTGGTAGTGGGCCACAGCCCGGGGGCTGGGGATCCCAGGATTACTGGGTCCTGATTACTAGTTTTGTGTATTATTTAGAAGCCAGTTTCTTTCTTGCATATAGCCAGCTACTTATTTCTGTTTTCTAGAATAGCCACATTTTTTTCAATTGCATACAAATATAGTTTTACAGTTTTATATAATTTTAGAGAGCCAAGTTGACATTGTCTCCTCCTATATTCAAATCTGTATTACAAGATCATATTTAATTTATCTAGCTTACTTTATAAAATAACTGGGCAAGACAGGAGGTGCAAATCACAATGATATTTGTTCACAATATTGGTTTTGGTTCACAACCTGAGAAAAGTAATTTGCCCCACCACCTCTGAAAAGTATTTGTCCTGAGAATAAAGTTGCTGTTTGTTCTAAAAATTAAAAAATGGTGTTGCGTTAACAGAAGCAATGCAATTGAATGAGGTGAAGTAACAGATCCATGGAACTCTGCACTGATTAAACCACACGTGGACTCCAGGCATCAGTTCTAGATCCTACTCTTTAAAAAGGATGTGAAGAGCAAAAGTAGGTTCAGAAGACAGATATTATGACTACCCAGGGCTGGGCATGGAAGCAACACAGCCAGAATGAAGGCTTAACTGCCCTTTATTGCTCCAACTTTCTCAAAAAAGTCTCACCATTCACTGCAAGTCCAAGAGCCAAGCTCTAAACACGCCCCTTCAATAGTTCCTGGCTGCTATTAGTCCAGAGGAGCAGCACAGTTCTGAGAGCGGCCACAGTTCAGGGAACTTGGTCCCAGGGAGTCCTCATCACAGGAAGATTCTTCTCACAGAAGATCACTGGGACTTCAACTAAAAGTTGAAGGAGAATATTAGGAGGCATGTTTTGGTGGTAGGAGCTGGATAATGCCCAACATAGTGGTGGATTTCCCCCCAATAGAGGTTATTTAAGGGAACCTAGATAGTTTACTATTGGAATGATTTAGTGAATGCCACTGAGCTCAATGGGGTATGCTTTAGAGGATTGACTCCCTAATGCTCCAATGTTTGTTTCACTTCTTCTTATAACAATTGTTCATTAGTTTTCATTAAAGAAAAGGCTGCATAAGATCTCATATGCTTTTTAAGGCAAATTTCTCTGACCTTCATATTAATGCCTACATATAAATGCATACATACTCCACGGTCATAGCTGTAGTTCAGAAAATATAAATAAGTTATGTCTTCCTATTATTTTTAAATAACAGTTTTCTTTAGCAATAACCTGGATCATGAGACGAGTGCAGGACTCTTAAATTTTATTTATTTGAGGTACTGTGACAACTTTGGTTCACACAGATTCAAATGCTTCCATGATATGCTGATACTGTCTTCCTGACATCAATTCTCTTCTCAACTCTCATAACCTCAGAGCTACAATCACAGAGGTAATTGCTGGGCAACTTCGAATAGTTTCTGCTTGTGAAAGTGAATACGCTCTCTTGAACCTTGGAGAGCCATGTAGCTTGTGTTCTGTCCTTTGGAGTACTTGGTGATTGGTGACTGGATTACACCTAAAAGTTGTTTTTCCTCTTTAAATATTTTCAAATGTTTCCACAACAAAGTAGTTTAAATATCTCTGTTTGCAAAACAATGATATTATTTGTACTAATAGAAAAAAGATCTGATCGACGATCCTGAATCAATAAGAGAAATAAATGAAGAAATAATAAGAATAGCACATCTTTGTTTGCTTATTAAAAAAAAGAATGAAGTGAAAGCAGTTTTCTGCTTATATTAAGAACTTGAGATTTGTTGTTATTAGGACTTCCTTTTAATCATTTTATAAAGAACCCCTAAAAAACAGCTGTTTTGTGTGGAACTACTCACTTTTCATGTTATAAAAACTGTTTAAAGTCTTGATCAATTTGAGATGAGTTTTATTCCAGTAAAACCAGCCAACATACTCTGCATATTAGCAGTTTCATTCTTGGGATTCTAGACTGCATGTCCATTTCATGGCTGTAAGATGCATTCAGGCTATGTGAGATACATATAATTAATGTAAGGGTGCAGCATTTGTATCAAAAATGTGCATTTCAAAATATTCTGGGAGCAAAACTTGCAAAAACCTGTTTTAAAATTACAGTGATAAATAAGTGCTTTATTCTGACAGAAATCAAACAGACTTAGTTCCTCTAGACTTGTTTAAAAATCTGTGTCTTTCTCTTTAACTAGATATCTGTCCTCTTATCCTTCTTAACTGCCTGTGCCTGTCCCATCTGCCCCATATCTAATTTATTTCTCTACATAATGGTTCTATAATATTAATTTCTAACTTTGCTTTAATTTACTTTGATGCAGATATAAACCTCCATCTTATTGTTTTATTAACCTATCCCAGCCCCAGTTTGAATCTTTATACATGCAATTTCCAGGATCCAAAATTAATTTATTGTATAATTTTAAGACCTATTCCTTGAAAGCTTTCTTAAGGAAGTTGTAAATGCTATTGGTGACTCCACCAGAAGATGAAAAACAGTGAAGTGAACTATAATTTGTGGGACATGTAGGTATCATTTGGTATATTCTCTTTTTTTTTAAATTAACATTTTCATTGAGTTGTAAAGTATTATAAAATACAAAGTAAATAGAAAAGCAGTTAATGTTTAATTCCTTATTTTACTGTCACAGAGAGAGTCGGAAATCAGAGCTTCTTTTTCTTTCTTATTTTTCCCCCACTTGGTATATTCTCAAAAATTAAATTTGTTTAATGTGTCTTTAGTTATTTCAGAGGAGAGCTTTTTTATTTCTTGCATTTTCAGTAAAATAGATAAATTTCCTTTATTGTTTCAGAGAATGATGAAGAACAAGAAGCTCTCCCAAACCTGGACAAACCTGGCTGGTATTCCCAAGGTAACTCAACTCATTTGTATGAGTTGCTGAAGAAGATGACTGGCAAAGTAGAACCAAAGGTATTTTTTAAAAAACAGAAGTGAAGGCATGAGAGCAGAGCCTCCTCATAAGAAGGCTTTCTCAACATCAACAGTCAGGGGTGGTCCCGGCATTACTGCCGGTTCGGTGTGTGCAAAAATTCTGCTCCGCAGGTGTGCACATTTGCACAATAATAGGTATGTGCATGCTCAAAGCATTTAAAAAGGGGAAAAATTACATTTGTACAATTACAATTGTTCTGCGCATGCTCGGAACTGAAAATCAAGATGGTGGCCCTCTAGGAGAACTGGTTTGGGGGCAGTGCAGGCCTTGGTCGCTGCCTGTTCCTGTGACCCAGGCTGCCAAATCACTACCGGTTTGGCTGAATCAGTCTGAAACGGTAGGAATTCACCTCTGAACACAATTTCATCTTATTAGAAACCAATTTTTAGAGATCTAGAAGTAAGCCATAGTAATAACAATTATATAAATATTATCAGCTAACAGGAAATACAAGCAAGCTTCATATTTATTTTTAATATTTAACATAAGATGGCTTAATTTAATGTATGATCACCTTTCAAAGAAATTCCAGTTATGTTTTAATGTATTTTATTCTCAAGTCTGTATCCACTACATTGCAAGTTTAATTACCGGTAGTCATTATTAACGTATTTTAAGTCAGGGATAATAGAAATTAATTTGGAATTTACTGGTAGATCCTATGTGATTTGCAGATGATCAGCAAGGACTCATATGTGCTGAATGTTCAAATGCAGATATTTATTTGTTAGATAAAATTGCTGTGTTTCCCTATTTCCAGGTCGTTTACTTTGGTGATAGCATGCACTCAGATATTTTCTCAGCTCATCACTATAGTAACTGGGAGACTGTCCTTATTTTAGAAGAGCTTGGAGGAGATGGTGGTTTGGTACTTACAGAGTCAAGGTCTGAACCCTTGGAGAAGAAAGGAAAGTATGAGGTAAGGATAATCTGGTATAACTCAGCTCCTCCACCATTATGGGAGAGGTTGGCATAGCATTTTGAAAACCACTACAGGTAGTCCTCAATGTACATCAATTCATTTAGTGACTGTTCAAAGTTACATCACTGAAAAAAGTGACTTGTGACTGTTATTCACCCTTATAACTGGTGCAGGTCACATGGTCAAAATTCAGACTCTTGACAACTGGCTCATATCTATGATGGTTACAGTGCCTATCATTTTTATTGCAGTAAAGATATAAGTGCTTATCAGATATTAGAAGGCTGGAAAACTTCTCGTCTTAATTCTCAGCAGCTTTCAACAGTACTGTGGGACATATAATAGATCATCAGGATGCTGGCAGTTTTAGTTCAGCAAATGTTTAAAAGGCCACAGATTTAGGGTAGCCTTCACTGAATGGTTTCATATACAGATCTAAGCATTATTTGTGTGCATTAAAAACATAGTTTCAGTAATTAAAATGTTTCCATTGGGTTATGTTTCAGAGCTATTTCCTTCCCTAAAAATAGAAGCAAAATGATCATAGGTGGGCAATAAGAATAAAAGTGATTTCTGACTTCCTGCCAGTTTCCCCATTGAATTTCCTTGTGGGACATTATCAAGGAGGATTAGAAATCTTCCTTCCTTCCTTCCTTCCTTCCTTCCTTCCTTCCTTCCTTCCTTCCTTCCTTCCTTCCTTCCTTCCTTCCTTCCTTCCTTCCTTCCTGTAATGGGTTACAGGTAATGTGATAATCCTTTAGGATTTTCTGATAAGCAAAGTCAAAGGAGAAGCCACATTCACTTACTGCCTCCTCAGCAAATAGACGATAATTGTCTACTTCACAAAGTCATTGAATAAATAAAGAAGTTAAAAAAAACTGGTATACATTATGTGCCCTAAAATAATTAGAATTTTGCTTAACAATTCTCTTGTATTATTTGCCTTTCATGTCATTATAAATGTATTTTGTTCCTTTTATTTTATTCTTGAAGAAGTACATCAAAGTAGGAAGATGAATGAACTGCGTTCAGCTACTGCTTCCTTCCTGTGTTTTGCAAAACTAGCAAAGGAAAGAAACATACCCTTACTCTTATTCAAAATAAACACTTGCAACACAGGATAATAAGTATGCTTTATGCTTTTCAGGAAGAATGCCCTGGATGACTCAAAGGCATTTTCTATTGACTTCTGTACAAAGTTTACTTTAAGATAATTTTAATCTCCCTGAGTTTAACTGTACAGGAATCAGAGAAGGATTGTTCTATTCTTTCTGTAAAAAGCAAATTTGTTTCACAAGAGCCAGTTCTTATCACATTAATTTACATTTCACTCAGTAATACTGGTAGTAGTACATTTCACAGATTAATTGTAGGTCTCCCCTCAGTCAAAGATAGATGATTTTCACCCAGTCACTCTCTGACCCCAATTTATCCCACAAAATTATTGGTGCAGGGATAAAATGAAGGGTGACACTGAAGCTATGATCACTGATAAGCTAAATCACCTTGAGCTATGGTCCTTAATCTGTTGTGTGTGGTTCTACAGTTCGTAATTGCATTATTAAATCCATTTTAATGTTTACTTAAAATAGATTCTGTTCCAGTGTTTTGGTTTTGAGTTAGCTAAATTGAAAAATAATGTGCAATAAATTATTATGGTAATCATTATATGGAAGCTCCAGTGCACACAAGTGGAGAGCTCTCATCATTCGGTTGAGTGTCCTCATATCCAAAGATTTTCATTTCTCTTCAGAGAATAAGCTCAGAGGGCAGGCAACAGAAAAGACATGTTAAACAGAAGAAGCAAGAGTACCAGCCCTTTGGCAGGTCAAGAGGTTTGGATTCCATTTCTCTCTTCACAGTATTGTCAGCTGGAACTGGAGAAAAGAGGAGACCCACCAGAAAACATTAAGCCCATGTTGTTGTTGTTGTTAGTTGCGAAGTTGGGTCCGACCCATCGTGATCCCATGGATAACGTTCCTCCAGGCCTTCCTGTCCTCTACCATCCTCTGGAGTCCATTTAAGCTCATGCCTACTACTTCAGTGATTACAGATGTCGTAGTCAGTCCAAAAGGATAGCCTGATTGATGGTATGAAAGGCCACTGAGAGATCAAGGAGATTTGTTTGCTTGCTTATTTGTTTATTAAATTTAAAAACAACTCATCTCTTTCATGGAGGGACTCTAGGTAGTGTACAAATAAAATATTAAAAGCATTAAAACTGAATATAAAAATTTAAAATAGAGGCAAGATTGCACGATCCACGTCTTAGCTCTGCTAGATGTCTTGAACAAGTCAGCGGTGTCTGAATTCAAATAACTCATTTTCTACAAATCCCTCTTAATTTGCAACTCAGCCACCTTCTCAACAGCTTTCCCCAGAAAATGGAAAAGGTAGACTTAACAAAAGTGGCCAAAATTTTTATGTCCCAACAATGGTGGTTTAGGGAGGAGGTACACAACACTTCCTACCAGATAGGTAGAACCATTTAATCTCCCACAGAAGTAACCACTGCATGGATCCAACCATGTAACCTTCCAGGAGGCCTTGGGTGGCTAGATTAACAAGGATCTACTATAGGAGTTACCAGATGAAATTCTTCCCAGGGAACTAACAAGGCCATGCCTCAGTTCTTCAACCCAATCTGCCTCGAATCCAACTCTGAACAGACGGGAGTTGATTTGATAGATGCCTAAAATATGTTTTTGCAACAGCCCTCTAGATGTTCTTTCCATCCCTAGCAGGGAACAGTTTGCCTAAAAAAGAGCTGCTGGCTGTATAGACAAAATAACAGCAGACAATTTAATATATTTTGCACATTGTCACTGTGAAATTCCTAATACATACAGGTCATATAAGAAAAAATGTCACAAGCAGAATTTCTTTAATGCACTGGATTGAATTTCAAAATGTGATCTTTTCTTATGCCTGGGGGAGGCTCTAGAGTTTCTTGACTGATTTTGTTATTGGGACTTTCCTGAGCATTCACCAAGTTTCTTTTTGTGTGCGTAGTGCCTTGAATATTAGAGAGATCCCATTTACATAGAAACCATGTGAAACTATAAGAGCACATATGGATTTTATGTTTACTTTAGTGTTTGTTTATATTCCAGGGACGTCAACCCAAAGCTCTCCATTCCATTTCTAAACAGTGGGGTTCTTTCTTTGTGGATACTATTTCAAGAAAAGAAAACGAAGAGGAAACCTTAGTAAATACATGGTCTTGCAAATCTGTTCATACTTATAGCACAATTACAATCCCAAGCATTGAAGCCATAGCAGGTAAGAATAATAATCCTAAACCAATCCCTGAAATTTTCAAACCATTAATTTTAAAGTCAAATTCATATTAATGTCAGATTAATGTTGATGTTTGGAATTCTAATGCTCTCCCCAGAATCTTTTATGGATTGGCAGCTCCGAGCTTACATTTTAGTAAATATTCATAGGTTTTCATTGTAAATCCCAGAGTAAATTCTACTAAAGCATGGTTTGAGTTTGAGAAAGGGAAAAGAAAACAGTGAAGAGAAATCATTTGTATCTTCATTAAAACATACTGTATTTTTGATTTGCTCGCCACAAAAATGATTCAAATAGCAGAGCCATAAACAAAATATTTTACTTTTTTTGCTAAAAGTAATGCTTTATTATGTAAAACAGCAAGTGATATAGCATTCACAATCTCCATCTCTAATAATTAAGTTTTATTCCATAATCATAAACCATGTATTGACCAGAAGAAGAAATGGATATGGACTAAAATCCTTTGCATATATCTTTGCTACATGTATTGCTCCTCTCCATTTTAGCAGTTATTATTACTATTTACAATAACAACAATAATAGTTGAATAACAAGAGGCTACACAAAGGAGGGCCAACCCATCCCCAGTACTGAATGAGAATAATGCAACAACAAGAGAGCAGTGGCAGAGGCTGAAGGAGATATCGGCAGCCACCATTGTAAGTCCCATGGCTGTAAGAGTTGTGAAAATATTGCTGGTGCACAGCTAGTCCTTGACTTATAACCTGATTTATAGCCTTCCAACAGTCCCTGGAGGTGGAGGTTAAGAAAGACTTCAAAAAAGATGCTTATATTCCATTCTCAAAGTTATGACTAATGCACACATGTGATCATATTTGGAGTTTTGGCAACAAGCTCATATTTTAAGACTGGTTGCAGCATGTTACTGCAATCTGCAATGGTTTTTGCCCTTTCCCAGTAGAAAAACAGCAAAAAATATCAATTGGATATGCTGGATTTGTTTAACTACCATATGGTCATTTTAATAACCATGTGATTTGTTTAACAATCATAGTGACTCATTTTACATTATAAAAACAGTTATAAAATCAAATCCGGTCACATAGTGACTCAACCTATGACTGTAATTACTTACAAGTCTGAGTTACACTGGGGTCATAAATCAAGGTCTATCTGTAAAAGTCTGGCATTAGTTCATGCTGAACTAATCCCAGAGTGGGGGTGGGAATGGGGGGAGGGTGTTGTCCAATAAGATCAGGTAGACTTTCTAAGTCCTCCTCTCATGGAATATCACCTTAAAGGCAGTTTTTTCACATATATATGTGTCTGTGTGTGTGTTTTGTATTTGTGCTGATAAATAATATTTATTTGGGCATACCAGGGGTTGTGACACTAAATACATAAATGAGGATATATATATATATATATATATATATATATGTATGTATGTGTGTATATATATATATATATATATATATATATATATATATATATATATATATATATATATATATATATATATATATATATATATATATATATATATATATATATATATATATATATATATATCTCCTCATTTATGGAATAGGCTGTATACGCTGCTCAGCATATCAAATTCTCAGGTTTTTCCTAATGATCTGGTAGGCAATTTGACCAAGACTTAGTGCCTGCCTAGAATGGGAATTCACAATAAGGATTACATCATGGTAATAAGAGGAAGCAAAATATAATTGTTTCTTGGCCTGCAGTACTGCAGGCCACTTCAGCTGACTGTTATCTGCAGCTCAGCGGTTCAAATCTCACCGGCTCAAGGTTGACTCATCCTTCCATCCTTCCGAGGTGGGTGAAATGAGGACCCAGACTGTGGGGGCAATATGCTGACTCTGTAAACCGGTTAGAGAGGGCTGAAAGCCCTATGAAGCGGTATATAAGTCTAACTGCTATTGCTATTGCTATTTCTTCATGTCTGCTATCAGCCACTTAGCACCCCTCTTTAAGGTGACCTGCTCCTTGCTGGGGAAGGATACACACCATCTGCAGGGCCATTGTCAAGAATATTCTAGGCAACTGACAGATAAAGTTACTCTTGGAGTTGCATTTTGACTGGGTTAGTCCTGTCAAGTTGAAAGAAGCATGGCTAACTGGGAAGAGTGACTATGATTCCTGAAAAAACAGGATCATCAGGAAGTGGCATACTGTAGTGCGGTAGGTAGATAGGTAGGAAGGGGGGGAGGGGAGGTAGGAAGGAAGAAAGGAGTATGCTTCCCTTTTCAAGAACCCAATGGACCCAACCATTCAGCATAATGTTTAGCCAATATCCAATCTTCCCTGCTTGGGGAAAATTGTTGAAGAAAAGTAGTCAATCTGCAGCTTCAAACAAACTTGGGTAATGCCTTATCTGGCATCCTTCCATAAAATTCTCTGTGTGTGTATGTTGTATATGTGTCTTGTATGTATGAGTATCAGAGAGAGAGAGGTTCCCAATATGTTATGTGTTTATCAGCAAATAGAGGGGGGGGGGAATGACCAAAGAAATGAAATAATTTCTATTGATTTATTTTCTGTGTCTTGTATCATTGATGCGAATGATTAGAGATATCACCAACCTCCCTTGGAATTAAGATCTATCTTGCAAAATAAAAATGTTATTTATTGTTAAAAAGATAAAATGCAAGTATTCCTTTTCAATTGTGTTGTGTTAAACGTACAGTATCAAAGACAGAAAGAGTTATTCCAATTACATGTCCAGACTTAGCAGGATCTTCCATACAAATATAAAAGATAGTATAAATTTCTGGCCAGACACAAGTTAATGTTTGCCCCTAAATTATGAAAACTCTAATGTAAAGTGATTCCAAGTAGCATTTATTTTACTGCACAAAAGAAATTAAACGTAACGTCACACAATATTTCTAGCCACACTTTTTGGCCTACCCTTTCAAAAAGAACAAGTTTTAGGAAATCTCACTTTGTACATGGCCCAAGGCATATAATTGTTCCTCCTACAGATAGATGTAGGTTAGGGAAATCTGCCTGCAAGGATGTATACTAGAAATGTCTGTGCTTGTCTCAAAAGAAAGCCTGGCAAAGCAATCTTGTAAAAATAGGTTAACAATACAGAGTTTGATTGTTGTACTTAATGTTTAATTCATAAATTCTGAGAGCCATCATGACTCACACAGGTTTTCAATCAAATAGGTTTAGCAAATAAAGGAAGGTGCAGTCTGAAACAATGGCGAACACCCTCAATGCACTACAGTTCTCATAAAGCTGAACCAGCTTCTTTGCTAGCCATGGTATATAATCTAGAACATCTGGTGTATACCAGCTACACAATACAAAAGTACACATGCAATGTTATCAATTTAGTTTTATTGATAAGAATTTAGACTGTTAAGGACAGGAATTAGCACTCCCACATAGAGCATCATTATGTCAGGTGATCCCCAAAGGCCATCTAAAGCAGCAGCCTACAACATTTCCAGCTCAGCAGACCAGCTTGGGGGGCGGGGGGTAGTTTTGTGCACACACCGCTTTCAGAAATGCAGTTTCGCTCACTCACCCACCGCTTCCACAGCCCGGTTTCAAATGGACTACATTCCAGCAGTAGGCCGCAGACAGGGGTTGGGGATCCCTGGTCTAAAAAATGGCTTCTTTATTGATTGGGAAGAGCAAAAGGAAAAAGCCTTATGTTTAAGTCCAGAAGCACAGAGCTATCTAAGGGATTTTCTTTTTGCACAGTGCTATGGACACGTTTTATTTTCTCCATACTTCTCTGTGATAAAAACATTAACCTTCCTGAGTAATACTGGTGAGCATTCCATACAATAAGTCAGTTCCTAAAGTGGCTAAATCTGTAGAAAATCACAGTTAGCAGCCGAGCCTATGTGAAGCCTGACTCTGTTTCAGTATTTTGCATGATCTTAAATTGTGGTGTTCAAATTGTTAAAACACCCTGGTGTGTTCAGGCATGCATTATGATTGGGGGCAGGGGGGAGATCAAAAAGGACTTGGAATTTTTGCAGCGGGGAGCCTCATTTGGATCTTCTGAATATAGGATCGGATGTCTCAATCATAACAAAATTCTGAAAATAAGGAAGTACACAAAAATAAAGCATTTCTTGTTCATTCTTATGAGGAAGTGATGAAGTTCGGCAGAATTTCTTGTTCATTCTTATGAAGAAGTGATGAAGTTCGGCAGAACTTCTTTATCATAAAATTAGGGGGAGGGAAGAGGAGCTGCAAGGCAATAAAGCTTCAAAAAGAATTGTGTGTGGCCTATGAAGGCACATTAATATTTAGTGAGCAAAAAAATTTCCATGCAAAAACATTTCAGTATTATTCTGTAACAAGTTGATATGTAAAAAGAGACAATCCTCTGTTGTCAAATTCCCCGTTAACCTGTTTCCATGCAGCTTTCTGAAGTTCTTGCCACAACTGACCTGCAATTATTACTGGTTTATATGATAGCATTGATGATGTTACCTAGTTTGGGTAATAAAATGTCTACAAGAAAATAACCAAGCTCAGAAGGCATCAAGGAGCCCTCATTTTAACCCTGAGCTACAAATATTCTCTTTTGTTGTTTATTGTCACTTGGCAACTCTATCCATTCTTTTAATTTTATATATTTTTATTATATAAATTATTCTGAACTTTAAAAGATCTAGATGCAACTGGTGTTCAGTTGCAGGCTAATTTGTTGT
The DNA here is from genome assembly GCF_051295495.1 of Thamnophis sirtalis. NCBI lineage: Eukaryota > Metazoa > Chordata > Lepidosauria > Squamata > Natricidae > Thamnophis > Thamnophis sirtalis. The sequence continues at coordinate 102,622,024 of NW_028261386.1, read as the reverse complement.
AAATAATATATATATAAATAAAATTGATATACAGTATATCAATTTTTAATTATCAAAATAATTTAGAAGGTTTCATGAATAACAACAACCATGGGTGCCTTAGATTAATGATATACTTTTTATTGTAAGAAAAGAATCTCCAAAGTTGTAGGTATAATATGATTATGAGAAACATAATATTGCTCTTCTAAAATTAGGATTAAATAATTAATGCAAAGTATTATATATAATCCAAAATTATTTTTCTTCGATATGCTAGCAAGTATATTATTTATTGTTATGGTTCATCCTTGCCTGCATAAATGATGCATTGTTTAATTTGTCACTAAATGATACATATTTCAAATTATCTATAATCACCTTTTGCTTTATTTTAAACAATGATATTCACAGAAGGAAAAGCAAAACATTCATTTTTATATGCTCAGGCATGAAAACTCTAAACCAGGGGTGTTAAACTGATGGCCCACGGGCTGGTTGCATCACGTGCAGACCATGTCCACCCCAGCTCCGCGAAGGGGGAAAATGTGGCAAAATGTCACATGGCAGCAACATGATGCCGCGAGTTTGACACCCATGCTCTAAACCCAAAACTTATAAGTTTGGGGTCAGATTAAATTGTTGTTGCACTATTAAGCAAACAAATTAAAAAGCTTAAGAAACAAATGTATTTTTCTTCGGAGCTCCTGGGATTATTTAGATGTGACACAAGTATAATTCCTAATCATATATGTTTGTTTCAGATTTACCACTGGATTATCAATTTGCTAGATTTTCTTCAAATAGTTCAATAACTACTGGTTACTATCCCAAACCTCCGAAGTCGTTATCAGCTGGTGAGCGAATGGCAACCAAATAAAATATCTTTAAAGAAAAGCAAATCTGAACCTTCATCATGCTTAAGCAAAAATATTGGAAGCTACTGAGAATCATGCAAATTAACTACTATATAAATTCAAAAGACATTTTGGAAAGGACCTAACCAGGTTGAAGAAAAAGAAGCTTCCTATTTTCCTATTGATTGTGATACATCAATCCACTGTCTAAAATGGTTTTTTTTCATTCTGTGTTCCAAAGATTTGCTGCAGACTTACATTCATATAATGGGTACCTTTCCAAGTTCATACATTACATGACCACCTTGTATCCATAATAACACAAGGGGAGCATGTGCTGTTAACCATGAGCAATATTCTATGATAAGAAAGCTTTGTACATATTCAGTCCTGGGGTGAGGTCCAATTCCTTCATTCTTCATACTGAAAAAAGTGGTATATATGTGTGACTAAGTCTGATAGATTTAGGATTTTGAGGATTATGCAGAAAGTGCTGAATGCACAATGAGCAAGAATAATAATTAGCCTTTCATTTAAAAGTCTGATTAAATTTTGTAGCGTGAAATATATTTTTAATCTGAATTAGAATCCAAACCTGTCAAATTAAATGAATCGACTTTTAGAAAATCTCTTGTGAGAAATATATTATTAACCTGTTTCCTGTTCAGGGAAAATATAACATAAAATTTTATATTTAAGAAGATTAAGATGCTCAACACTGTTTTGCTGCTACACATTTACCTAAAAACTGCCTTCACCATTGGTATTGAAAAAAAGCACATATCTTACATTCCCTTTTATGAGTTTACTTCCAGGATGGTATCTTCCTTTTTTACATCATCATTCTTTTTTATAAAAGGAAATCTGTAACTATTTAGAAGGATGGCCTGGAATTCGAATTTGTAAGAAAGAAATAGTATGTTGGGATTATGAAATTATTCTGAGTTTTTTAAGATTCAAAAATTAGTGTTTGCATTATTCTGATACATAAATGTGCTTGTCTATTCAGAAGAGATTGCATTTCAAACCAGTTGAGTTTAGTTTCTCATAAGTAGACATAGGATTGCAATGAAGACTGCAATTTTATGAGCATGTAGGAATAAATGTTAGAATGTACTTCTAAGTAAATAAATCTAGGATTATACCATAATCAAGCCAATGTTTATGTCCATTCGTGTTTTCTCAGTAAGACAAATCTCGGTACGTTGGATTACATTCAACTTTTCTTGCATGTGGACTACTCCCTCAGAAAGGGTGATCTGTTAGGATAAATCACAGTTCAAGGATCTGGTAGTATAAACTTGAAATGTCATTATTTTTGAAGCCTTCCATCTGCTTTGGCAGTTCTCATCTGTATGAAGTTGAAAATAAAGTTTATTTATTCTTGAGTGGCTCTGGATTCTGTTACTTATAGAAGAAAAAGAAGAATCTGCTATGTGGAATGCAATAAGAGCCGAGCTGGTGCAGTGGTTAGGGTGCAGTACTGCAGGCCACTTCAGCTGACTGTGATCTGCAGTTCAGTGGTTCAAATCTCACTGGCTCAAGGTCAATCAGCCTTCCATCCTTCCAAGGTGGGTGAAATGAGTACCCAGACTGCGGGGTCAAGTTGCTGACTCAATTTGCTAAAAAAAAATTTGTAAACCGCTTAGAGAGGGCTGAAAGCCCTATTAAGCGGTATAGAAGTCTAATAAATAAATAAATAAATAAATAAATATTATAATTAATGACACTGATATATTGTTAAACATTGATAGGTGCCTATGAGGTATTTTAAAAAATTACAAATTCATGACTTTTTTTTTTCCATTTTAAGGACCTGTTATGGTCAGAAAGAGAAGGAATTAATGAAAAGTTAAACCATCATCATACAGTGGAACCAGTCCATATCTCCCTCTTTTTAATTCATTGGAGGTGGGGGGGGGGATATTGAAAAATAAAACCACTTATATCTTGAATCTCTGCCATTTTATTCTCCACTCAACTCATCTGACATTTAAGCATTCTGGCAAGCTATATAATTTACTGAAGACTGCCAAATTAAGTAACTATATAGAATTAGAATTAGAATTGATTTTATTTGTAGGCTGCCCTTTTCCCTGAGGGGACTCAGGGCGGCTCACAGAAAACCAGGGAGGGGGGAATACAACACTAAGACGACAACACATAATAAAATAATGAGCAACATGCATACAACATTCGGGCGGGGTAATGGTCCTTATCCCCAGGCCTGACGGGCGAGCCAGTTCTTCAAGGCTGTGCGGAAGGCCTGGACGGTGGAGAGGGTGCGAATCTCTACGGGGAGCTCGTTCCAAAGGGTCGGGGCCGCTGCTGAGAAGGCCCTCCTCCTTGTGGTTGCCAGCCGACACTGGCTGGCCGATGGAATACGGAGGAGGCCCAACCTATGAGATCTTATAGGTCGTAGGGAGGTAATTGGCAGAAGGCGGTCTCTCAAGTATCCAGATCCACTGCCATGTAGGGCTTTATGGGTGATCAGTAGCACCTTGAAGCGCATCCGGAGATCGACAGGTAGCCAGCGCAGCTCGCGGAGGATAGGTGTAATGCGGGTGAATCGGGGTGCACCCGCGATCACTCGCGCGGCTGCGTTCTGCACTAGCTGAAGTCGCCGGATGCACCTCAAGGGCAGCCCCATGTAGAGCACGTTGCAGTATTCCAGCCTAGAGATCACGAGGGCCCGAGTGACTGTTGTGAGAGCCTCCCGGTTCAGGTAGGGTCGCAACTGGCGCACCAGGCGTACCTGGGCGAATGCCCCCCTGGTCACAGCCGCTATATGATGGTCGAATGACAGCTGTGGATCCAGGAGGACTCCCAAGTTGCGAACCCTCTCTGAGGGGTGTAAAATTTGACCCCCCCAGCCTGAGTGTTGGAATAGTAGTCAAATCTTTGGGAGGAAAACACAACAGCCACTCGGTCTTTTCTGGGTTGAGCACAAGCTTGTTAATCCTCATCCAGTCCATGACGGCTTCAAGCCCCCGGTCCATTACGTCAACCGCTTCATTGATTTGGCACGGGGCGGACAGATACAATTGAGTATCGTCCGCATATTGATGGTATCTAATCCCGTGCCTACGGATGATCTCTCCCAGCGGTTTCATGTAAATGTTAAATAGTAGGGGGGATAAGACCGTACCCTGCGGCACCCCATATTTCAGGGGCCTTGGGGACGATCTCTGCCCTCCCACTAACACCGACTGCGACCTGTCCGAGAGGTAGGAGGAGAACCACCGTAACACGGTGCCTCCCACTCCCACCTCCCGCAGTCTTCGCAGAAGGATACCATGGTCGATGGTATCGAAAGCCGCTGAGAGGTCAAGGAGGACCAGGATGGAGGGATGTCCTTCATCTCTGGCTCTCCACAGATCATCCATCAATGCGACCAAGGCGGTTTCAGTGCTGTAACCGGGTCTGAAGCCTGACTGGAAGGGGTCTAGGTAGTCTGCTTCCTCCAAGGACCGTTGGAGCTGGAAGGCCACCACCTTCTCAACAACCTTCCCCAGAAAGGGGAGGTTGGAGACCGGGCGGTAGTTGTTAAGGACAGCTGGATCTAGGGATGGCTTCTTCAGAAGGGGTCTCACCACCGCCGCTTTCAGTGCGGCGGGGAAGTTCCCCTCCCGAAGAGAGGCGGTCACAACCGCCTGGATCCAGCCTCGTGTCACCTCACTGCAGTTAGAAACCAGCCATGAGGGACACGGATCCAGAGCACAGGTGGAGGAACTCACAGCTCTCATGGCCTTGTCCACATCCCCGGGGGTAACCTCCTGAAACTCAACCCAGAGCTGTTGTACTTGGTCCCCCTGAGTCTCGGCTGGAACTGCGGGTGTGGAGTCCAAGTCCGTCCGAAACCGAGCAATTTTGTCCGCTAAGAATTGGGCATATTCTTCAGCTCTGCCCTGCAAGGGTTCCCCCGCCTCCCTTTTGTTCAATAGGGAGCGGGTTATCCTAAACAGGGCGGCTGGACGGGACTCAGCGGATGCGACCAGGGAGGCTATGTGTGATCTTTTGGCTGCCCTAAGTGCCCTAGTATATTCCCTGGTGCAGGTGGTTACCATTGCTCGGTTCGATGCGGACTTATCGGACCTCCAACGGTGCTCTAGGCATCTCCTCCGGCGCTTCATCTCCCGGAGCTCCTCGGTGAACCAAGGGGGTCTCCGGGATCCGCCGCCTCGGAGGGGCCGCAGTGGCGCAATCCGGTCGAGGGCCTCTGACGCTGCCGAGTGCCACGCAGCAGCCAGAGTCTCTACCGGACTGTGGGCGAAAGTATCAGGAATAACCCCAAGCTCTGTCTGGAACCTTACTGGCTCCATAAGACGCCTGGGGCGGAACCACCTGGTCGGTTCCTCCTCCCTACAGTGGGGGTTTGGCCTCCGGAAGTCGAGCCTCAGTAGGCAATGGTCTGACCACGACAGGGGTATGATGTCACTCCCCCTCAGACCAAGATCACACATCCACTGCTCCGAGAGAAATACGAGGTCAAGCATGTGTCCCGCTGAATGGGTTGGGCCTCGGATTACTTGAGTCAAGCCCATGGCTGTCATGGAAGCCATGAACTCCTGCGCCCCATCAGAGTTTTCACCGAGCGACGGCAAATTAAAGTCCCCCAGGACCATCAACCTAGGGAACTCAATCGCCAGCTCGGCTACTGACTCGAGGAGCGAGGGGAGGGCTGCTGCAACGCTGTTGGGAGGCAGGTACGTTAGCAGCAAACCCACTTGACCCTTGAGGTCCAACTTTAACAGCAAAGACTCACACCCAACAATCTCCGGAGCAGGGACCCTACGAGGAACTAACGACTCCCGGATAACAACGGCCACACCCCCACCCCTTCCCTGGGCTCTCGGCTGATGCAGCACCTGAAATCCTTCTGGGCACAGCTCTACAAGGGGGACTCCTCCCTCTGGGCCCAGCCAGGTCTCAGTAATACATGCCAGGTCTGCCCTCTCGTCTAAAATTAAGTCCCGGACGAGAGGTGCTTTATGTACAACAGACCTGGCATTTAGCGACAACAGCCTGAGACCAGGGTCCTGATTACTTGCGCCATCTGGTCTTGGAGTGGGGCTCCTAGGGCCGGAAGGAGGGATCTCTGTGATGTAGCGAACCCTCCTTCCCCGGTAATGGCCTGCCCTAAAGTCCCCGCCGTATCTGCCCCTCCCTGTTACGACCGCAATACCCTGACCCTCTCCCGTATCTCTGGTCCCCTCAACCACCCCCATGGCCCCCGCAACTCCCGGCAGGTCCTCCGAATCATACATACTCAAACACTCCCTCAAACAGTCCCCACGTAAAAATTAAAAACACAAAATTTACAACAGTATGATCATAAAAAGTGGGACATTCAATCATCTCATACGTATCTCATACATAGCCCATGCAAAGGAAGAAGAAAAAGATGAAAGAAAAGGAAAGAAATTGTAAAATGCGCAAGTTCGTTAATTTAAGGTGCGAGTTCAGGCAATAGGGATTGGTTCTCAATGTCCTGTGGGTGTTCAAAACCCAGACGCAATATAATCATCATCTGTCCACCCACAGTACAAGTCCGGAGTCTTCCTTCTGGTAGAAAAACCCTTCCAGGAAGTTCCCAGAGGTACACCATCAAAATTAGATGGAAAAGGATGGAGCAGGCGCTGTAATTGCCTAAAGACTCCGTGCTTGTTCCCAAAATGGTGCTTACTCCCTTGATGTTAAATAGGTAAGGTAAGGCAACCCAGAAAGCACCGGAGACTCTGGGACCACTAGGATCATCCAAGTCTGTAAATTCCAGGGGTAGTCTCCCCAGTTCCACAATCCTCCTGTAAGCAAACAGGGGGCAGGGGTGGGGGAGGCGATAAGGACGCCAAAAAACAATGCTACTGCCACCACGTTGATATTCTCCCCCTCGCCGCCGAACAGCTGGTACCAAAGATGCAGCCCGGAATCCGCCAGAGTCGCCCAAGCCTCCGTAATCCGAGGCTGCAGCGTCCTGACGGCCCAAAGATAGTCCTGGGGATGGGTGCACAGTCGTGGGTCGCTCCCGTCGCAAGCCAGCATAGCTAGAAAATGGAACAAGCGACGGAGCCCCCACAGAGCGCCACCGCCATTTCCAATCCACAGTTCTACTCCAGAGGTAGTCCCTAGCGTCAGCTGATCTATTTTTGGCTCCCTGGGTCTTAAGCTTTCCGGGTAAGTTATTTATATTATATTTTAGAGATGTTGGAGATGTTGGAGATGTTGCTCGTGAGTTTTCCAGCATTTCGTCGGCAGGCTGCCCTACAAGCTGCCTTGCCTCCCCAGCCTCGTTCGAGTCACCCACCTCCTTTGATAACAGTAATCCTCCGGAAGCAGTAAACACCGGGGTCCTCTCAATCAGCAGAGGGAATAGGGCCAAGGCTAGGACCATAAAAGTTTGCAAAACGCTGGTCCAGAGTTGTTTGTCAATGCCTGAGACGCCTAGATCCAAAAACGCCGAAGCGGAGCCTTCAGCGAAGCGCCGCCATTTCCGCCCGCCCAACAGCTGCAAAGCACACTCCAGGCTACCGCGTAGGAGAAGGAGCATTTGGGAGCGTCGACCCTCTGGGGGATTGGCTATTCGAGTCCCCTGGATCTCGCTCCGTTGCAGGGACCCTGCCTTACAAGGCTCCGATCCGAAACGCCGGTTTATTTTGGCGTTTTTCTGCTCCACCGGACAGAGCAGAGGGAACCAGCAGCCATCCTGCACTCGCACATGCGCAATCCATGATGTAGTCAAATAAGGTTCCCCTTAATGCAGTGGTGAAATTCTTTTTTTTTTTACTACCGGTTCTGTGGGTGTGGCAGGGGAAGGATACTGCAAAATCTCCATTCCCACCCACTCGGGCGGCAGCAAGAGGTGGTATTTGCTGGTTCTCCGAACTACTCAAAATTTACGCTACCGGTTCTCCAGAACCTGATGAATTTCACCCCTGCCTTAATGGATATATTTTCCTCCAAGACAGAAAACACAGCTCGGCTACAAACATTCATGGTATCTTTTTCTGGAACAATGAAACCATTAGACCCAAATAAAGTTGGAATTTGTAAGGAAAAACTAACAGGCAGTTCCTAGAATATTTTTCCAGCTTTTTTTGTTTACAAGCAGTCCAGAATGGTTCCAGCATGCCTAGAATACATGGCGAAGCTATAGATGGACATCTACTTAAAATTATATGGATATTTCATAGGGTTAATTTGGTTTTTGACATGTGCTTTAGTATAAAACCACAGAGGTTTTTTTGAAGAACTGGTCAACAGATGTTATTCATAGAGACAAACTTCTGAAGTTCTTTCAGTGCTATAACAAAAGCATTTTCAATGGAATCAGGATAAATCCCTTTCTTTCCCTAGTCTGAGTTCAAACATGGGTCTCCCAACCCAACAAGTGAATTTCACATACTTGTCACTGGAAAGATGAAAACCAGACTAACCACTTCTAAACATTTTAATGTTTAAGTTGCTTGACCAAATTAAAGGCTAGAACACCCAAAATGACCATTATGCAACAGGGATATAAAAACCAGTGCCATTCATGATTCCAATCTGTGTTAAACCAGACAACTCTTGAGTTTGGATAGTCAATCCAAAACACTTCATTTAAACATTGTGATTTGGGAAAATAAGTCAAGATTGAATTTATCTATTTAGACAGGGAAGTCATCTGTTTCAAAGTCTTTTGCACGTATATGCATACGTGTTTAAATAAATAATCCAGTTGTGCAAAGATAAACAAATAGAGGGACTTCATTTATAAAACAGATTTTAAAACTAATTTTAAACAGGAAATTAAGTGATGTTACCGTTGGTTTGAAACACGTTAATTTGATAGTTTTTATTCCCTCACTTAATGCGAATGAATGTACCACTGGGGCATCTCTATTAGAATGAAAACCAAAGTTCAACATGATTAAAAGATTTTGTGAAGCCAAAATGGATTTGGAGAATTATTTTACAACGTTCAGTCTAATGATAGAGTAACAATTAACTTTGAATAACAAGCATATTAGAATCATGCTACTATAATTAGTGATGTGTAGTTTGAGTGCCATTCAGATGGCTACATTCTGGAATAGAAACATAATGACAATGTGTGTATAATGGCTAAGAGGCTGAACAAGGTAAAAGTCCACTCTTCAATAGGGAAACTCTTTGAGTGATTATGGGTCTCTCTCTCTCTCTCCCTCCCTCCCTCCCTCTCCCCCCACCTAACTCACAAGGTTACAGCTTTGGAGATAAAATAAAAGGTAGTCCCCATGTCTTGAGTTCTTGGAAAGTGATAGGATAGAAGTCAAATAAATACATGGCATATAAGTTAATTATATTTATCAGAAATTTACAAAGCCAAGAAGCCTCTTTGCATGGTGTAGGGTTGTGCATTCACTTTCTCCTGTTATATATCTTAGGTGTCATGAGAAAAGTAGCTTCCCATTCAAAAAAGGACAAAAAATGAAGTTACACAAATGCAGGAATGTACATAAATAGAGCTAACATAGGCAGTAGTACTTTTTTTTTTGAGGAAATATTAATTGACAGGCATACAGTAAGTTAAAATGAGATTACTTCCTTTCCAGATATATAGATCTGGATTGAAGCCATGGTTGAAATGAATAATTTTAATTAGTCTCCAAACAACAGGAAGGCCTACAGTGCCAAATCTGAAAGTATATTATTCTGTGCTTCAACTCAAATCTTCTTTCAAGTTGAATGGATCCTTACTCAGACTATTACAAATGCACAAGAGCAAGATATTTAGCAATTAGCCTCATAAGACTAGACAATATAATGTGGGTAGAGACAATCTTATTCAGAAGAAGAAAAGGGGGACGTGTGATACACTTAATACAATAATAGCAGAGTTGGAAGGGACTTTGGAGGTCTTCCAGTCCAACCCCTGCCTAGCCAGGAAACCCTATAAAGTTCCAGACAAATGGCTATCCAACATCTTCTTAAAGACTTCCAGTGTTGGAGCATTCACAACTTCTGGAGGCAAGCTGTTCCACTGATTAATTGTTCTAACTGTCAGGAAATTTCTCCTCAGTTCTAAGTTGCTTCTCCCTGATTAGTTTCCACCCATTGCTTCTGTGTTGGCAATGTGTTGGCTTTTTTGGCAGCTGCTGCACACTGCTGGCTCATATTTAAATAGTTGACTCCAAGATCCTTCTCACAGTTACTACTATTGAGCAAGATGCCGCCTATACTGTACCTGTGCATTTCGTTTTTCCTGCCTAAATGTAGAACCTTACTCTTTTCACCATTGAATTTCATTTTATTAGATGGTGCCCAATGTTCAGGTTTGTCAAAATCCTTCTGTATCTTTAGCCTATCTTCTGGAGTGTTGGCTATTCCTGCCAGCTTGGTGTCATCTGCAAATTTGATGAGTTCCCCATTTATTCCTTCATACAAATCATTGATGAAGATGTTGAAGAGTATTATGTTGTAGTGTAAGTACTGGGAGTACTTACACTACAACATACCCCTGTGTATTCAGCAGACAGATCTGTAAAGGGTTTCTTAGAGCATTCAGATGGATATGCTGGTAGTGGAAACTCTTAAGATGTTAGCATAAAAATATATTTCACTATAAATTCAGACTAACAAATCACATGCTATAACGTGTTTTGTTAATATTACAAATGTAATATTGTGCAATTTAATGTAATATAATATAATATAATATAATATAATATAATATAATATAATATAATATAATATAATATAATATAATATAATATAATATAATATAATATAATATAATATAATATAATATAATATAATATAATATAATATAATATAATATAATATAATATAATATAATATAATATAATATAATATAATATAATATAATATAATATAATTAATATAATAATATAATATAATATAATATAATATAATATAATATAATAATATAATATAATATAATATAATATAATATAATATAATATAATATAATATAATATAATATAATATAATATAATATAATATAATATAATATAATATAATATAATATAATATAATATAATATAATATAATATAATATAATATAATATAATATAATATAATATAATATAATATAATATAATATAATATAGATGCTAGGCTTGTCAGCTACCAAGTTGACAGCCAGGGTTTGAGACCCAAGCACTGTGCAATAGTGTGAGTTCCTGCCCACTTAGCAGCTTGAAAGCATGCAAATTAGAGTAGATATATAGGTACCACTTCAGCAAGGAGGTTACTGCATTCCATATTTTTATGCTGGCCACATGATGATGAAAGCATCTCTCAGACAATGCAGGCTCCCTCAGCTGAAATTTAGAGAAGAGCACCACTCTCTTGAGTCAGTCAAGACCAGATAACCTTTGGTAATATTTTATGCCCAGACCAATAAACCATACTGTGGTTTAATATGATGGTAAGGGAATCAATGGATTCCTACAACATATCAAATAACAGTCATCTATATAAAAAGATGGCCAGGAGCCACTTCCATAGCAGCTGTGCAGAAGAAAATATTGGGTGCATAAAAATTCATCTGCCTATTTCAAAGATGTCTAGCAATGGTAGCAAAAGCACAATTTTCCTTCATTTCTCCTTTTTAAATAATGGGACAGATTGCTTCAAGTGTCAGTAATGTGTGTGTGTGGGGGGGGGGAATGTGTGAAATCCCAACAACATTCCAGAACATTCCTTTATCAAAGGCAATACAAAAAAAACATGTAAACAATTTATCAGTTTCAAAAATGTTCATGGGTAAGCTAAAGACCCATGTTTAATCTACTATATTCTTTGGTAATGGTAACAGAAAAACTGATTTTAAAATGTGTAATATTTAATATTTATTTTAACTATATTATCTCTTTAATTCTAAAGTCAAATGCTTTAAAACACTAAGTAAAACTATTAGGGCTATGGAAAAAATAAAGGCCTACACTTTCAATAAAGATAACTTTATTGGTTGAATGATGAACAGCAGCTCTACCACCAACCTGAAACTTTACAGCTACAGATAGATCAGAATTACAATCAGAAAATATTGTTGACAGAGGATGATATTGTTTAAAAAATTCAAGCCAAATGTTTACTTAGATTCATGACTCATTCTTATGTCACAAAGATTTTGTTTTTAGTATAGAACAAAATCCACTTCTACACACTCAATAAATGTACACTGCAATTTCCAAAAGCATGCCTACATTGAGATGAAATAAGAGACACAAGAAATCTTTTCTTTCAGCATTTTCAGTCTTTTGATCACTTAAAACTAAGAGACCAAAGTGAGTTATTTCAGAAGATTAAGATTCTTTATAAACTACATGTTGATTATTGAATTTTATCCAAAAGTGATACTATACAGTTCCGATGGTAAATTATTACAAACTGTACTCTAGGCAGTTTCAGTAATAAATGTAGCTTGTCTTATCAGCAGCTAAATATTGTTAGGGATAATTTGTGATTTTCCCAAAGCCTTGCAGCCTATTTATCAGCAAAACAAAAAATATTTTTAAAAGTTGCTTTAAAATGTCTAAACTTTGCCAAAACTACAATTCTCAGAGCCAAAAATGACAAAAATGTAAGAATCCAGCATGATTTTATTTCCCAACCTTTTAACTCTTTTAATCTCATTCCCTCTTTCCTTGTTTAAAATGTTCTTCCTGTAGAATAATTAGTTTCAGCACTTCTTCCCTGACCAAAGATTTGGGGAAATAAAATCATGTTGGATTCCATTTATTTGTAAAGTTTGCCCCTGACAATTCCAAAACAGCAGCAGTAATAGCAGCTCTCCAGAGGCTACTTCTAATTACGGTAAAATAATTTTAAGTAATACAATTCATTCACCTCTGGCAAATTTGCAAACTGTGGCCTGATTCAGATTGCAGGTGGGGATTCATTGGATAAATGAAATTCATTGCACTTCAGTTTTAAAAGGGTTTGACACCACTATATTTACATTAAAGAAAAACAAAGTCTCATCTCCCCCCCCCCTCCCCCAAGTAATAACTTTAGGATTGGAGAGCACAGGAAAGCATTTATATAAACTGGGAAAACTGAGGATAGGATTGAATGCTATTCAATATGTGTTTTATAATAACTAACCTCATAACAACTATTGAAATGTGAAATCTTTAAGACCAGCTTGGATATTGTTTTCCAGAGATAATTTTATCTTTCTCCAGTTGTATTGAGCTTGCTGATGTGGCACTGTATTTTTGCCTGCAAAAATGAGCTGAGATATTTCCCTTCATCTACTGATTATTGGCTTCAAGCTTAAAATTTGCTAAGGAGGGGGAGGGAGGGGGGAAGAGAAATGAAATCAGTTAAATTTCATAAGAGGAGGCATTTTCTTTGCACTTTCTACTATTTCAGTTTTATATCAGGAAAAAAATAATATAAAAGCCAAAGGAAATAATAAAAGTATGAAGGAAATATGTGAAGATGTATGCAGGATTTTGGAATGCATTCATGGCACAGCTACATGAACCTATAAGCACACAAACAGACAAGCATAAAAGACTGATTTAATTCCATTTATAGTTCTATAAACTGAGATGGTAATTTTATGGACAAATAAATCAAAGGAAAATAGTTGGATATCAGGCCGTGATAATTCCCAGGTGAAATTACAATGAGACCCTATAAAGATGGCTGCCTTTGTAAGATATAAGAATTCAGAACATGACATTGATATATACGGTATCTGTGAAAACCATCACATATATCATGAACACTGTATATAAGTAATGAAAATATTACATTGGCCAATTATTTAGTAATGGGTTAAATTCCAGATGCTAATCTGAGATCACATTTACACTGATGTTTTGCCATGTTCCTTTGCAATTTCAGCTGGAAATCATGCCTTTAGTCCTTGTTACCTTCACAGCAGACCCCTTTTGCAACCCAAACATTTTTCATGCTGTGTTGCTGTTCATACTGTTTTAATGTATGACATTCTGAGGACTGTGATCGGTAGTCAATATTCAAGCCTCAGTTAGTGTTGCCCACTGTTAATAATTCTTCTCCAACTAGTTGCTTGTGAAATGCATTTGTTTTTATTTCCCACTATACTATCAAGGGATCTCCTTTTATTCTTTGTAACTATGGATACAACTGTTCAATCCTAGATTTAATCACTAGATGGGGTTTGTATCTCTTGGCTGCCATCTCTAGTGGTCATCTGGATTTTTACAGCCTTAATATAGCCAGTGAATAAATGTTTCTAAACAGCTGGATTTAGCTAAGAGAATCAGTGTGGGAGCTGTAAAAATTAGTTTTAGGACATTAGGAAGATTAATCTTTCTGGAGAACTACAGCCATGCAAGCTGCAGATTGAGTTATTTCAAATACATTTTCTATTACATGTCTTAAGCCCTGGATGGGGTGTCAAACTGGTGGCCTGCGGGCCGGATGTGTCACATGCAGACCATGCCCACCGCAGCTCAGCGAAGGGAAAAAACATTGTGATATGTCACATGACTGCAACATGATGTCGCAAATTTGACACCTGTGGACCAATCAGTTTCAAGGCTTTGCATTCTCTAGATTGCAAAGCCTTGAAACTAGACAGGTGAATTTTCAAGTACTTCATAATTACAATTTTCTATTTCTGTATCTCCTTGCTACTTGTTCAGCCACCTATTAGATTGAAGGGCTGGCTACATGAAGAAAAAGTGAAAAAAAATCAATCCAAAGAATCATGCTTTTTGTTACACTTTCTATAGTGTTTGAAACTGGGCTCTGCATAATTAAGCTCTCCAGGTTGACCAGATAATTTTTCAATCAAGCATTTTACAAAGACAAAACAGAATCTTGTGTTCATCACAACCAAAGAAGGAGGAGATTAATGGCATGACAACTTGCTAGCTCCAGCTTGGGGAGAAATGCAACAAAACTACTATGTTGATTTGTCTTTAGCCTATAAAATCCCTAAAATAAGAGAACTAGAATATATCCTAAACTATCTCTACATATAAATAAGTGTGCCAATTAATAATTTGAATATAAGATTGTCTTTACATGCTTTCTAAAAAGAAGAAGGTTGCTCTGAATAGAGAGGGCCATTCCATGATCATTCACCAATTTTTTCTTCCTAACAAATGTATCCAGTGACTGCCTATATTACAAAAGGTATGTGGAGTGCTTGATGCTCTCGGAGCTTGGTGGTTTTCTTGCAGGCATTTTATCACCAAACTAGGTAACATTATCAGTGCTGGAAGGGAATGTGGTTCACTGTTATTTTTATGTACTAATGGCTTGTCCTGTCAGTGTTGGTGGGAGTGTTTTTGGTGGTTCCTTGATTAGACTATTGTTTATTGTTAGCTTATTTGTCTGCACTGGTAGTTCCTCCTTGATTGTTGTTACTTCTTGATTTATGGTCTAGTGCAGGATGTCAAACTCAATTTCATTGAGGACTGCATCAGAGTTGTGATGGGTTGACCTCTAGGGGCCGGGTGGGTGGGTATAGCTGACTGGGTAGGTGTGGCTGACTAGGTGGGCATGCCCATCTTGACACTACTCCCCAAACTGCTGGCACGCTTCCACTTCGCACTGGGTGGACCGGGCTGAAAACACTCTGGCCCAAAGTTTCCTCTTTGCATTGGGTAGACTGGACCAAAGCGATCTGGGCCAGCCCCTTATATTTTCCAGGATGGCCCCATGGGCCAGATCCAACCACATCATGGGCCACATATGGTCCTTGGGTTTGACACCCCTGGTCTAGTGTTTATTTTGGTGTTACTCTCTGCTCATATGACTGTTGATGCTGGTGAGGAGATGTTTTGTTCAAGGAACCATTAAGAACAGTCCCATCAACCATGACTGGGCAAGCCACTAATATATAAAAATAAGAGCAAACCCCACAGATTTCTAGCACTGATGATGTTATCTAGTTTGGTCATGAAACATCTGCAAGAAAACCACCAAGCTCAGAGAACGCCAAGGACTCCACAGTTCAATCCTAAACTACAAATATTTCTCATATCAGTACAAGAGGTATATATGTAAGTACATATGCATTGTACAGCACAGTTTTGGGTTTTTTTAGTCTGCGTTGAAATATTCAATATTTCCTTCCTTCCTTCCTTCTTTCATCCCTTCCTGATGCTTTACTTCCTACAATCATTTTTATACATATTTTATTAAATTTTTCCCTTTTGTGAATTACTGTACTTTGAAACTTCTCAGAATGAGGCAGGATATAGACCATTAATATAAACAATGCATGCATATATAAGATGTAAAGCAGCCAATCAAAAGTACACTCTAATTGTAAATCCAGAATGTATTATTCATTTATTTTACTTTCCTCAACCCCCCCTCCTCCATCAAAATAGCATGATTATTCCAAAAGCATCAGAGAGTTGCCTGTCTGATCACATTGCAATACTGATCCGAGCACTCCAGGGATCCACTACATTGGCATTAGAATACCTTGTGCAGGCAAAGATCATTATGGATAAAAGCTAGTCTTAGAATGGAGAACATACAGATAGGCATGCTGTGGAAAATATGGCTTCAATAGCTCCCCTTAAAAGCATTCCAAGGTTTTTATAAATAATTAACATTGGGTTTCTACAGTAATGCAAAACAAAAAGAGGAGGCAGGAAATAGCAGCAGCTTGCCAGGTGGCAGTGGAGATTGGTTCTTGCAACCTGGCAAAAGGCTGTTTCCTGCCCCATCTTTTGTTTTGCATTATAAATCCTATGTTATTTATTAAAAGAATGTTGGTGTATATGCTTAATTACTACAAGATTTGGCAAACAAAGCAAAACAAGTAGTGTGCAGTGAAAATACTGGAGAGCAATCACATGAGTTCACAACTTTAAAATAGCAAATAAAAAAAGAAATATGTATTTTCAAATGCAAAATATTCTACGTTTTCAAAAAGTAGAAGCATTTTATTCATTCCATTAAAAACACTTTTGCTCGTCTTCATTTTAAACATACCTTTAATATGCTTGTAACATCTATTTGATGAGCTAAATCATCAAAAACCCATTGTTTATAAGATAAAGTTATAGTTAATATCCTTTACTTATAAGAAGTCATAGTAAATGAGAATTACAGAATTTCCATGATTTTTAACATTTCCTAAAATTTCAAGAATATAATGACGGCGGTGATGATTTCTCCCCCACCAATATACAAACATATGAAATATGCATGACATTCGGCAATATTTCTCCTTGAAGGCAGATTTTCTTGTACCCTGTTTTTCTGAAAATAAGCCTTCCCCAAAAAATAAGCCCTCCACAAAAAATAAGCCCTCCACAAAAAATAAGCCCTCCCCGAAAATATTGCAACACAGCAGCAGCTATGAGGTGACCACGCTTGCTGCCTCCTGCACCTCAAAAATAATAAGATAAGTGCCAAGCACTTATTTCAGGGGTCGAAAGAAAATAAGACCCTGTCTTATTTTCGGGGAAACACGGTATGAATTCCAGCCATGTCAGTCAAAGCTATTATGCAGTTACTGTATTTTCTCCTCAATTAATTTTCTCTGTAATTAAAAAAAAACAAGTAATGTTGGGGGTGGGGGAATGACAATCATGAGGATGATATGCAATCAAATTAGTGTGAACTCTTAGTGACCATATAGATATTTTTCCAGACTATTTGTCCCCAAACCTGGCCTTGCATATCTTTCAACAGGAGAACACCCATACTCTTGGCATAAATTCCTAGTGTTTACCCATCCCTCCCACAGATAACTCCTCACCCACCCTGATGAGGCAGCATATTATGGCTTGAGGGGAATAGAGGAAGATGGGAGGTTTATTTATTTATTTGATTTATATCTCATGAAGGTGATTCTAGAAGACACACAAGGTTAAAACAACACTTAACCCTCTAACCATTATAAATTAAAGTGAAATCTTAATTGGATGATAAAATGGATAATAAAAGTGATTTAACATGGATAAGAAAAGGGATAAAAAAGAGTTATAAATGGCAAGTAAAGTTCAACAGATCAATCATGTTGCAGTTCTTTGTGCTAATTGGATCTGCTGATGTTCTTGAAGACTTAAGCAGGAACTGAAACATGTTACCTACTACTTATATTAGATGTGCTATTTTGATCACTTCTAAATGAGGATGATGAAACTATCTGTGCTGAATTATTGTAGAGACTTACTTGGAGTGATATTTATTTATTTGTATCCGACCTTTATTATTATTATTTTTTATAAACCCAAGACAGTAAACATACCTAATACTTCTTTTTCCTCCTATTTTCCCCACAACAAACTTTGGGAGGTGGTTTGGGATAAGAGAGAGAGTGAATGGCCAGCTGGCTTTCATGGCTAAGGCAAAACTTGAACTCAGTTTCATGCTTTCTTGCCTGGTGCCTTAAACCCTAGACCCATGATGGCGAACCTATGGTATGCATGCCATAGGTGGCACGCGGAGCCATATTTGCTGGCACAGGAGCTGTCAGCTCCGGTGTTGATTTTCATTCTTCCAGAGGGCCGGGGGAGACCGTTTTGGCCCTCCCCAGGCTTCAGGAAAGCCTCTGGAGCCTGGGGAGGGCAAAAAGCAGAACTTCCGGTTGTCCTTCAGGTTGTTGGGCCTGTTTTTTGCGCTCTCCAGGCTCCAGAGGCTTTCCTGAAGCCTTGGGAGAGTGAAAATGGCCTCCTATGGAGGCCCTCTGGAAGTTGGATCCATTTCTGGCTTCCAGATGGCCTCCAGGGGGTGGAAGCCATTTTCACCCTCCCCAGGCTTCAGGAAAACCTCCAGAGCCTGGGCAGAGTGAAAACTCCCTCCCCCGTAGGGCGGGGTGCCACGCACACATGCACAGGGGTTGCGCACACATGCGCAGGTGGGCGGGGCATATTGAATTGTGGGTATGGGCACAGGTGCACACGTAACAGTACACACACGCACAATTTTGGCACACCTTTACAAAAAAAATTGGCACACCTTTGCCATCATTGCCCTAGATCACCCTGGCTCTCATGTACCGACAATCTGATTAGTTAAAAATATAGGATAAAATATTAGGAATATATTTTTTAAAGAAAAAAAAGCAGAGTGTTGCAAACAGCTGAGGTAAACCTCTTCCTCCTTCTGAAAGACATCATCAAGGACCAAGGCATGGAGATAGGACCTCACCACAGACTATTGCTACAATTTGAGCTCAATCGATCCCAAATCAGTCATTTCTTCAGAAATGTCAAATCATCTTCTGGGGAATGGATATCTAGGCAGGACACATCATTTCAGCTTCCTTGAAAAGGCCATAGCTGGTCAATGTTAACAGGAATCACCAAATACTAAGAATATGTGACTCTTCTTGTTTTGCCGTGTTGGTCTTTTACTGTGTTTGTTCTTGGCCCATAAGTAAATGTTGAATGACTTCTCTATTTTCTTTCCAAGTAAATGTATGTCATATTATATTTAGACAGTAAGCTAGAGACCTTTTTTCTGCATTTTATCTGACAGCCTTTCAGGCTGAGAGAAACCCATACACTTTAAATAACGAGAGCACCACCATTTTGTTGGGTTAGAGAGCTTATAATGCCTCAATATAACCAGATTTATTTTCTAAGGGATTTGGCTCAGGGGATGGAATCTCTGCTACAGTCTGGAGAATTCAGGGATGCAAATGGGAAATGAAGTGGCCATCCCCTCTGTCAGCCAAAGACTGAGCTCAACAAGCAAATTTCCCTCACCTTGACAACAATTGAGCCCCAAATTTCTGTTGCTAAGGGGGACAGTTACTAAATGTATTTTGCCCCATTTTACCACCTTTCTTGTCAGTTGTTTTTTATTTGTTTATTTTACTTCATCAAGCATGAATTAGATAATAGATATTGTATAACTATATACATGATTATGAATACATGAAATGAATACAAATACAAGGGAATATTAGGGCAGGGACAGTAGGCACACTGGTTCATTTATGCACACCCCTTAAAGACTTCTTAGGAATGGGATGAGGTCGACAGTAGACCTCCGTCACTGCAGTTGTTAAGTAACATGGTTATTAAGTGAATCCAGCTTCCCTGTTGACTTTGCTTGTCAGAAGATCCCAAAAGGGGACCACACTATCCTGGGATACTGCAACCATCATAAATATGAGTCAGTTGCTAATTGTTTGAATTTTGACCAAGTGACCATGGTGATGCAGTGTGAAAAATGACCATAAATCACTTTTTTCATTGTTGTTGTAATTTTGATTGGCCTTACTGTTGTAAGTTGAGGACTCTACCTGTATTACTGACTTAACCCTCTCTTGTAATATGGAGAGGACAGAGAAGCACTCAGTGTACTGGAGGGGCAGAAGCATGACCCCATTTTGCAGGAGCAACTCCTTTCCCTGAAAATGCTGTTTCTTTCTCCTTTGTTTCAAAGGTCAGGAGCTATGATCTGATTCACCTGATTCCTCCTGGAGTGGAGGAAAAATGAGATGTAGTTAAGCAGAGAAAGTAAACGAGAGGGGGGAAAAAGCCAACATCTATTTTCACTTCTTGGTAGACCACTGAAGGGACTGGTTGGCTGTCACTAACGTCGTTTGCCATCGGAAGGGCTCCGGGAGCGAAAGGATGAGAAGTTGCGCCCTGAAGACACGGGAAGAAATTCGTGGAGGTTTCTTTTAATGCTTTAGGGTTAGGGTTCGTGTCTTTCGGCTCCCCTCCCTCTCTTTGATACCCAAAAGGGCGAGCAAAGAAGGGGAAAAAACGTTCAGCCACGGCTGTTTCATGCGAGAACTTCACCGCCCAGCGACCAAGATCCAAGGAGACCGAGAGCTGAATAAAATGAGACCCGGGAAAGGAGAGGAGAAGGAGGAGACTCGGCTGGCCCGGGCAGAGTAGGGCCGGGAGAAAGGGTTGCTTTCCACGGATGCGTCGCTTCTCCTTAGCCCTGCTCCGGGAGCCTGGGAGGAGCGGCCAGCCTTGTTACAAGAAAGCGAAATTATTGTGAACGTCAAGTCCTTTTTTTTTTCCTTTCTCCTCTGGAAGAAGCGTTGCGGGCGGGGCTGGCCCTCGCCCTCCGCCACTTTGGCGGGAAAAGAACTTCGCAGGCGTCTGAGACTCCGGCCAGCCTAAAGCGAAATCCGCCAGGGGGGCCATCGGGAGAGAGGTGGGACTATAAGGGGCTCCTTCGCCCTCTTCTCTCCCCTTCTCCGGTGACGTTGAGGTCTCCTCCCTCTGGCGGAGTTCAGGCGCCTGCGAACGCTGTCCTGTGATCGGCGCGGCCCGAGCTAATTCCATCCATCCGTCCGGCTGTCCGTCCGCTCAACCTAGCCGGTCGAGCATCCGTCGCGGACCGTCCGCCACTTAGCCCAGCCGGGCAGAAGTTTGCCCCCGCGTCGCCTTTTACACCGGTGGCTCAGCATTCCTGCCGCCGTGGAGTGAGAAAGGCTGCGCCAAGAGCAGGCTGAGAAGGAGAGAGGTAAGAGGACGCGGCCGTTCCTTCCACCGTCCACCGACAGGCGGCCCGTTACCAGACGTCTTTTTCTTGGCCCACACTTGGAGGTCAGCAATAGGCGGGGGGGGAGTGGGGGTTCGTAAAAAAAGATATTGGGGTGTGGGAAAGAGGGTCTTGCAATTGCTCAGGGACATTTCACCCATTACGAACTACTGAGTAGATTGCGAATCTCTTCGAAGTTAGAAATGGGTTATTATATCAGCGCTCCAGAAACTGGAGTTGCAATCCTGTGCAGTCCAATTAGTAAAGTATTCCAGAGACAGACATCCTGGGGCTGATTCCTACCATGTGAGTTGGACTACAGTTCCCATAAATACCCAGATCGGTATGGCCAAAAGCCAGTCTTGGTAACACATGCTTGAGATCTTCAAAGTAGCTTGCCTATGTTACTGGCATGCATCTTTATTTCTAAGGTAATAGAATTTAATCAACTATTTGAGCCTTCTGGATTTAGAAAGAATGTGTGGAGCTGGCCCAATTCCACACATTTTATATATATGGCTTTCTTGATTCTTCACTCAGATCCCCAGCGAAGTACAAAGCCAAAAGCAAGGCTTGTAATTTAGGGTAGAGTTTTGAAAAGTTGAAGTGGAGAGGTTAATGTTTTTGGAAGTGAAATTGTCCCAAAGGACATCACTGCTGTATGGGTTTTGCAGACTTTCTGCCTGCTGCGGACATTTAGGAACATTATTCTTTGAACACAGATTCAAGAAATACCAGTAAATGTCACTGAGCAACTATGACTCAGGCTTCTAGTAAATATATTTTAGATGGAACAATAAACATATACATAACCTTGCCTTATTTGTGTTATGTGTAAAGTTTATTAAAATGTTATTGACCACAAAAATAGGCTGAAATTATATAGAACCAGGACAGTGAAAAAAACTCCACTGAACTCACTTTTGATTAAGTACAGGTAAATGTGCCCTCTAAATTGTTTTAAAAATTGTTCTGAATGTACTATAGTTGTGTTTTAGACTGAATTCACACAGCCAATTCCTACACAGAGATCCTTGTAAATGACTATACACAGTAATATTGAGTTACAGTGTTCCTGAATTGAGAACAGATTTTTAAAAAGCTGATATAAATGTCATTATTGTAGTAAGCTGGTATGGAAATAGCCAACGTATACAATGTATTTAGGGTTCGTCCCCTTGTCCTGAAGAGTATGTTTTGCTATTTTTGGAATTATCACATGCAAAATTAGAAATACTATAGCTTAAATAAAAATGTAGCAATCCATTACTATCATCCTTTATGAAACCTGATTTATCTGCCAAAGGCAATCTGCCTACGTTGAACTGAAGAGAAAGTTAAGACTACAAGCTATATAAACCTATTGGGGAATAAAGTGCATAAAAGTAAAGAGTTGTGCTGATTCATTTTTTAAGGAGGGTCATTGGGCGATATTTTGATGTCTAAACTCTGCCATTAATATTTTTTCAATACACTACCTAATTACCACAGTAAAAGTTTAGAAATGACATCAGAAATCATTTGGTCTAACCCCCTGCCCAATGCTACAATCTTATACTACAGCATCCCAAGAGGCAGCTTTCCAGCCTATATTTAATCATCTCTAGTGAATAGGGTCTGTCACACATCCAAGGTAGTCTCTTCCACTCTTGAATAGCTTTTACTGTTAGGGATCTTTTTATAATGTCCAACCAAAATCAGTTTCCTTGTAATTTAATCCCATCAATTCTTGTCTTCTGGAACAATTCTACCTTGCCTTTTATACAACCAACTAGTTTATTGAAGACAGCTACCATTTCCTTCCACAGGCTTTTCTTCTGTAGGCTTTAACCTACACTATCATTCCTAGTGACTAACTATGATGTGTAAGTTATTTCTCTGATGTACTGTATCAACTTGGTTAGTAAAGGAGGATAGGATTTTGATGGTTAATGTTTTGGAAGGAGCTTTTTTTTTTAAAAAAAAAGATAAATCTGTTTTATATTTACTTTATTAAATATTGTATTAATATTTCCTATCTTAAAACAGAGCAAGAAATAACTGAGATGAACAAAGGAGTTTCCTACTGCATGCAGAACAAAGTAATTTAACTAGAGAGAGAGAGAGATAGTCAGCCTCAGAATTTACATCCAAAGTCTTTCCTCCTACTTTTTTCAAATTAACAAACTGAAGTTACATTTCTTTGTTATCTCATAATTTGTTTTAATATACTTTTGTCAATGTTTTTTTCATTGTTACTAAAGGACCTATTTTATGTTTTAAAACTTAGAAAGATGTGGTAGTGCACCTTTGACCTTCTCAATGAATTTTTAATTCAGGTTTGAAAAGCTTCTGATAAAATGAAGAGAGAGAAAAGTAGGAGAGGGGCAAAGGAAAAAAACTATAGTAATAGTAATAATAATACTGATAGGTATAGTATAGTAGTATAGTACAGTACAGTAGCAAGGGTTTTATTATTTGTCTGATTTTGTCTTCCTATACTGAGAGCTATTTTAACTTTCTTCAGATTATGTGGTATTTGTAGAATTGTATTACATATGTATGCTGAGAAACATGTTTCATTGTACTCAATGAGACATATCCTCGAGCATTGTCCCATTTGGTTCTCTAGATCAGTGTTTTTCAACCTTTTTTGTGCAAAGGCACACTTTTTTCATGAAAAAAATCACGAGGCACACCACCATTAGAAAATGTTAAATTTTTTTAACTCTGTGCCTATATTGACTATAGGCGGGTGTTTTTCCCACGGCACACCTTACACTATGTCACGGCACACTAGTGTGCCACGGCACAGTGGTTGAAAAACACTGCTCTAGATGGTGTGTCGCTAAATGTGTATTGAGATTCTCAGTCATCCAGGTCATGGTTGTCCCAAAGGTGCATTTTCAAGAGTAAACAGGACTTTCTGGTTTTTCTTTGAAGACATTTGGCTTCTTATCCAAGAAGAAACTTCTTGGATGAGAAGAGAAACATCTTAAAAGAAAAACCAGAAAGTCCAGTTGCCTCTTGAAAATGCACCTTTGAGTCTAGATGGTGTGGTTTTGCAGTTTTCAGAATTTTCTGTTATGCTTAGGCTTAGAATTTGGGGAATAGTGGTCCCAGCTCTAAAGGACATCAATTTGGAGAAGACTAGAAGGTAAGATAGCATCCTGAAGTTGCTCTTAAGTTGTATTTATGGCTTTTAGCATCTTCCAAAAATTGTGTGCTTGGGACAAAGCTAGTTATGAAATAAAGCACTAAAGCAGAAACATAAGATTAGATAGTTTCGTTTTCTGTCCCATTATTTAAAAAAGAGAAGTTCATGACATAATGTTCTTCTTTTAGTGACAACACTATCTAAAAGCGGATTAAGTAAGATTCCTAGTTTAACTAAACAGTTGCCTAACAGCAAACTATTTTCCACAGTGACTTATATGCAAAAGTATGGTCATTGGGTAGTTCTTTGTTAAACTATGTTTTGGAAAACACTTGTGTGGTGTTAGAAAATAAAAGGGCAAAACTTCTTCAGGCATCATTAAGATGCACCCAATCAACCAATTTAACTCCTAATGCTGGGAACTGCTCGCTCCATGATGATATTGTATACTATAGAATTGTAGGGCACAAAGAAGGAATCCAGTGGTAAAGACTTGCCCAAAGAAAGCTTCTATTCCTTATTTTAAACTTATTCCTAACAATCTTGAGCCCTTGAACTTGTCTTTGATGGGTCTTTGCAGTCGGATTGCTAAACAACTTTGCTTCACAGGAAGGTAAGTAGAATTTGTTTAAGACCCAAGTACAACATGACAGGGTGAGCTCCCATTCCTGCCCCAGCTCCTGCCCACTTAGCAGTTTAAACAATGCAAATACAAGTAGATAAATAGGTATCACTTCAGTGGGAAGGTAAACATGCACAGGTATTCCAGCCATATAACCATGGAAATGTCTTTAGACAACACTGATTCCCTCGGCTAAGAAAGAGATGAGCACCGCCCTCTAAAATCGAACATGGCCAAATGAGAAATCTACCTCTCTATATAGAGTTGTAAATCCAAGTCAGTGGTGGGTTGCAGATGTACGCTCCAGCATGGGCATACCGGAGCCAGCCCAGAGCACCTGATACCATTCTGGTATGGTGCTCCGGAGGGCCACCCAAGCTCCTTACCGGTGTTTAAAGGCTTTTGCACTTCTGCGCACGCGCATGGCACATACAGCGCCTGTGAAACACTCCGCACAGCAGCTGGAGTGTTGCAGAACATTGTGAAGGCACTAAGACGCATGCATACGCTGCATGCGTGAGCACTGCACGGGTCCATAAGCACGCCTCTGGCCCCGTTCCAACTGTACCAGTTGGAATGGGATTTGAAACCCACCACTGATCCAAGTATAGAAATATGTAGTCAATTTATTGGGAATTATGCCTGGGTATGTTGCATAGACATGGATTATAAATTACTGTACTTTTCACAGTATAAGACACACCTTTTTCCCCCCAAAAAAGAGGGTGAAAATCTGGGTGCATCTTATACACTGAATACAGCATTTTTGGCCTCCCAAAACCCCATCCCACATATCCCTTTTTTTGCAAAACTGGACATGCAGAGGGTTTGGGAGGCCTGTAGAGTGCTGCTGGGGCTGGGGAGGGCAAAAGCAAGTGAAAAAAGGGCCCCCCTTTTTTTTTTTACAAAATCAGGTTTTTTTGCCTTTCCCAGCCCCAGCAGCATTCTACAGGCATCCCAAACTCTCTGCCCACCCTGTTTCTGCAAAAAATAGACACATTTTTCATCTACCAAACCCATCATGCGTCACGCTTTTGCCCTCCCCAGGCCCCAGGAGCACTTTGCAGGCTTCCCAAACTGTCTGCATGCCCTGTTTTTCACAAAAAAATGGAGTGTGCAGAGGGTTTGGCAGACCTGCAGAGTGCTCCTGGGGGCCGGGGAGGGCAAAACTATTTTTTTTAAAAAAAATACCTCTTCAAAATCTTGGTGCGTCTTATACTCTGGTGCGTCTTATAGTCCGAAAAATACGGTACATTTAGATGAGATATAAATGTTCTCTGAAAGAGGAAGGGTATTGTGTGCTTTGGTGACCAACATAAATAATGCTCCATCTATTGACTCCAAAACTAATATATGTGTGGTGATTCCATATGTACATGTATATACATATGACCAAAGAATTGGTGCCTTTTCAATTGGGGAGTCAGCAAAAGTAATGAAAATGCAATTAAAAAAAGAACAGTGTTCTTTTACTTTTCTTAAATTGCATAGAATGGAAAAAGTATCAAATTAAATAAAACTATTATAGGGTCTGTAGTTTATATATTTCATTTATATAATATATAAATATCTCAAAGATAAAGAAAGAGAAACATCTTACCTGAAATAGACCCCCCTCCTTTGCCTCAGTGGGAATTTCTCTCAAATACAGGCCTAGAATTGCATTATAAGGGCAACAGAATTAAAGTCAGCTCCAACCAAAGATCACTTTTGCTATATTGTACTTAATTCAGGGGGAAAATGTCTTAAACATCTGTTTTGCCAGTAAAGAAGTATTTACATTCCAAAACCTTATCACCACATAGTATTCCCACATTATCAGCTAAATCCAATTTCTCAAACTGTAATACTTTTCCTTTTATTTTTCCCAAGTTCTCTACTGTAAAAGGGAACCCAATAATATTGTTGCGGCTTTCACATTTTTTTCTGGCTTTTCTCCCCTTCCATGGCAATGATGCAATTAATCCTGCCTAGAGTTCAAGACATAGTTGCCAAAGCTCCATATCTTTATCTTAAACTTTTGTTCTCCCTTGTAATTTACAATATGATACAAAAGAATTCCATGGTATTTTAAGACCTGCATATAAAACCTAGCACCCTTTTATCTACTCCACTTTTTCCTCTGCCCACCAATCAGTTGGTATCTAAATCCTTTGTGGTCTTGTGTGCATTTTTCTCCTTTTTAGCTTTACTGAAATCTGCAGTGGATAGTGAAACTAACCAAGTGCTTGGATTCTGAAATATTGCACAGGAAATGCAATGGGCAGTGAAAGTAACCAAATGTTTGCTTGCTGAAATCTTGCACAGGAAATCATTGACTGGTATAAATATGAGATCCACCCTCTTCTCCTTCCTGCATTGGTGAAAGAAGCGTATGGTTGCATCATGATAGTAATTTTTATAGCAAGAGCTTTTCTGCTATAATATTAGGCAGATTTGATAGTCATTATCTGGATTTAACAGCAATAAAACACTCAACTTTTCAGTAAGTGTCCTCACTTATGGTTTCTAATGTTGCTAAAGTGCATGGAATGAAGAAATGGAAGTCTGCCAAATATCAGATAAGATGCAGCCACTTAAAAAAATAATCAGAAAAAAATAGTTTGTCGGTTTGAATGAGACCTCAATAAACCAAATGGACAATTCTTCTAAATTGGAGGAATCACTTTAATGAATAAAATTATCAGCATAATTTATTAAGACAGTGTTAATGTATAAACTTCATAAATTAAAAGCTATAGCCATATTTTCTAAGATTGGCAAAACTTTTCCTGATTTTCGTGTAGAAACACCAAAAGTTGTATAAACATTTGCTTTATTTAAGCAGCAGTCCAAAATTTTTATTTACATTTATTGGTAATTGGACTGTGGAGATGACACTTTAGAA
The DNA here is from genome assembly GCF_051295495.1 of Thamnophis sirtalis. Classification (NCBI taxonomy): domain Eukaryota; kingdom Metazoa; phylum Chordata; class Lepidosauria; order Squamata; family Natricidae; genus Thamnophis; species Thamnophis sirtalis. The sequence continues at coordinate 102,594,131 of NW_028261386.1, read as the reverse complement.
TTCTTTCCACAAGTATGCATTTATGTTTTCTATTCCTAAATGAATGTAAAATATTCATTCTATGTTATTACATTCTTATCCCAACTTTTTATATTTATTTATAAATGCATTTATATGGCTGCTCAGATTTCTGGTGGCTCTAGGCAATTTGCAATATTAAAAATCCTCAACATAAAACCCATAAAGCCCTCTCAACCCTATCTATACCTAATACCCGTCTCCTATTTCTAGCATTAATTCTATTGTTTATGCTGCAAGTTGTATCATGCAGCATTTCTCATTATTTAAAAAAATAAATTTTACACTCAAATGTTTGTAAAAGACCATAAGAGCCACAGTGGCACAGCGATTAGAGTGCAGTACTGCAGGCTACTTTTGCTGGCAGCTGATTGCCAGCAGTTTGGCAGTATAAGTCCCACTGGCTCAAGATTGACTCAGCCTTCCATTCTTTCGAGGATGGTAAAAGGAGGACCTGGATTGTTGGGGGCAATATGGTGATTCTGTAAACTGCTTAGAGAGGGCTGTAAAGCACTGTGAAGCGGTATATAAGTCTATTGCTATAAAGTATAAGGAGTAACAAAATATGTAGCATATGGTGTCAGCACAGCTATTGGTGCTGCTATGTGAATGGGCAGGATATGAAGATTAAAGTCTGTGTAACAATTGTAATCAAACTCATGACCAGTGATAGTAGAGCCAGCCCCATAAATGTTGTAGAAAAGAAAAAAATAATACAGTCTTTACCGTTCAAAGTTAGCAACTCTGTGATTTACTTAACAAGTGAAGTTATTCACTTAGCAACTGTGGCAAAAGGTCATAAAATCAGGTGCTACTCTTTTAACCGCCTTGCTTAGCAATAGAAATTCTGATCTCACTTACAGTCATAAGTTGACTACCTGTATAGCAATGTTGGTGGACATTCCTAGCGCATGTATCATAACATTTCCCCCATCATCTCTAACAGTATGGTATGTCAATAATGCATTAACAGTATTACCAGTCAGTAAAATGCAGTGGCGAATATCACTCAAATTGTCACATTAATTCTCCTTGCACAAGTTGCCTCCATGGTGCCTTGATTATAAGGCTTTTATTTGAAAGCCAGAGTGGTCTGGGAAATGGATTACAATCCTGTTCTGCAGATTATTCCTCCATTTAAAAAAAAGGTCCATAAATCTGTAGACTGAAAGACTGAAGCTAAACAGCAATATTAAACTATCTAGTGGCTCAGTGAAAAAGGAAACTCAGGAGGAAACAGGAAATGACTGTTTGAAGCCATCTGGGGGGAAAAAGATGTGTGGCTTCCAGAAGGCAAAGCACAATTTGGGGAATGTTGACAGCAGTCAAGTTAAACAAAACAAAATATCGGATGGCTAATATGATTAACCACACTGACACAAGTAGGAGATGGGACTCTACAAATGTTCCAGGAATCAGGCCCATTACATGTCCTCTTTACCTCCTACCTTGCTTTCTACCATCCTTTCTGTTCTATCAGTGTAGCAACGTATGTACTGAATAGAGAATTAGTTCATTGGCGAGAGCAATAATCTGCTCTTTTCCCAAGAATTCAAAATGGTATTGATTAACTATATACCATAAAGTCATTTTTTTTATTTCTAAAGAAGACATAAATAGAATTTCTCCTTCACAATTTATCCCTAAACTGTCTCCCAATGAGGGACACTGACTGACACTGTTACTGAATCCCTCCACCTTATTGCTAGACTTTCTTTCTTCCTTCCTTTCTACCATTTTCAATCATTAGAGCTTTTACCAAAGACTTGAGTCTTCTCATACCATGTACAAAGTAGGAAAATTTGAGCCTGGTCAATTGTGCTTCAAGTGAGAAGTATGGGTTGATTTGGTCAATGAGCCATCAATATGTTTTCTTCAAGGTGGTATAGAGAGCAGTTTTTCTCCTTGACATTTACTATGTAAGGTAGGTTAGAGTTAAGAGAGAAAGAAAGATAGAGAGAGTATAAAGACTAGATATCTCAGCAAAATGGCAAATTTTTTTATTTCTGGCTACAAAACACTAAAAAGAAACAGCTGACAAGATATATTGCCAAATTGGAAAACTACAATTTCCTGCTCCTTTTCCACTGAAATGCATATGAATGTTAAGACTGTTTTATAGATCTAAACAAGTTGAATAAATCTGTCCCCTCCCCCACACATCAGATTACACCTATTTTTGTGATTTCATAATACCATTATCCTGCCCTATATCTACTCCTTGCTTTAAAATGTGCTGTTTTCACTACATAAAAAGATGGTATGGAATCAATACAGTTATTCTACTTTTCTCTTCCTTAAATATATTTATTATAGGAAAAGAAAAAAAAGTGGTAGAAGAATATAAGAAGGCAACATACAGGAGATAGAAATACCTAGATTTCACAATATAATTGCAGAGTGTTTAAAGCCATCATTCCCTCCATTAAACATTGCTCCCTTGTGGGACCTAGGAAGGATGGGTTTTCTGTCACAGCCCCCACCTTCTGGAACAGCATCCCTCCCCACAGATAAGGACAGCACCTTCTTTCCTAAGCTTCCAGAAAACTTTGAAAATCTGGCTTTGGTCCCAGACCAGGGGTTGATGTTTATGATTTGTTCCATGGCTTCTGTTACATTATTTTTGTTGTTTATTAGATCATATTTGTTTAGATTGCCTATTTGATTTAATGTTTCTAGCTGTTTATATGTTTTTTCTGTAGTTATTATGCCACCCAGTGGAGTTGGACAGACAATAAATTTAAATAAAATAAATATGTCATAACTGAGCTATAGTGACCAGAACAGCAATGTTCAAAATAACCTGGATCAGTTTTTAAGGAAGTTGAGTGGGATAAAATAGGAGGGAGGAGACAAAATTCATTGTTGGGAGGCCAATGAACTTATGCTCTATCTTGTTTGCCTATGCTCACCATTATCCCCTGATAGTTTCCCCACAACCATTTGTGAGTGTTACCTGTTGGCACGATAACTCTATTGAATCTAAAGAGAAGAAACTACATTGCAGTTTTATTAATGATGCCTACTTGTTCAATTCCAAACAGTTGGAACTTTTTGTACAAAGAAGAAAAATATATCATTTTCCTATTTGCCTTTACTGATGTGTGATGGTGTATTATCTGAAAATGGGAGATGATATTGTGTAGCAATATTACCCAGAGTCCCTCTCTGAGGGAAATGGGTGGTTCAAAAAATATAAAATATAAATAAATCGCAACCACCTGTTGCAAAATGTTTTCTAATTTTATTTCTGGAATATGCAGTAGATAAGGCAATATGGGGTGGTCAGATAATTATAGAATATGGAATAAAAGACTTGGAAGGGACTTTGGAGATCTTCTAGTCTAACCCCTTGCTCAAGAAGGAGATCCTCTCTCTTTCTGGACAAATGGCTGTCCAAACTCTGTTAAACACCTCCAATGATGGAGTGCCCACAACTTCTGGAGGAAAGCCATTCCACTATTGTTCTCACTGTCAGGACATTTATCCTAAGTTCTAGGTTGGATCTCTCCTTGATAAGTTTCCATCTATTACTTCTTGTCCTGCCTTCAGATGCTTTGAAAAATAGGTTGACCACTTCTTCTCTGTGATAGCCTCTCACATATTGGAAGACTGCTGTCATGTCACCCCTAGTCCTTCTTTTTCTTAGACTAGAAACACCCAGTTCCTACAACTATTCATCATATGTTTTAGCCTCCAGCTCCCTAAACATCCTTGGTGCTGTTCTCTCTATCCTTTCTAGAGTCTCAACATCTTTTTTGTATCCTGGTGACCAAAATGGACACAATATTCTGTGAATGGTCTTACCAAAGCAGTTCTAACACTTCACATGACTTGATACTACCACTCTATTGATGCAGCCTATGACTGCATTGTGAAGGGGGGGGGGGGTTGGCAGCTGCAGCACATTGCTGGCTCATATTTAAGTGGTTGTCCACTTAATTATAGTGGTAGTGATAGCACTAAGATTGCTATTGCTGTACAGCACTCTCTGAGTGGTTTACAGTTCCAGCATATTGCCCCCCAACAATCTGGGTCTTCATTTTACCAATGAATGATGGAAGAATAGTCAACCTTGAGGTCCTGTCAGGCTCAAACTCCAGGCTGTGGGCAGAGTTTGCCTGCAATACTGCCTTTTAACTACTGTGCTATATCTCTGAATCTCTGATATGCTTTTTTGCATTTGCATAATTATTCTATGGGAATTGGAGCTGAGGAAGAACAAATACCACACTCTTAAGGGCATCTGCCTCTAAACGAGTATTATATTCTTTCAATATGAGCTCCAGCAGTAAAATCGAAGTTACCAGAAAATATTAATGCCTGAATGACTGATGCAAAGTAATTCTGAGATATTAGGGGAAATATTATTAGCCACTCATTTATTAAATTATCTGATATGTGTTAGTACAAAGTGCAGTCTCCTGTCCATCTGTTGCCAATGATGTAGCTGGAGGTATATGGTGGTGCTGTGCAGCTTCATACAGCAGGTTTTCAGATACAGTGGTGAGCGCTGATAGCCAGTAGAGATGATAATGATAACCTTTACTGGGAACTGGTGAAGACGAAGAGAGGGAGAGAATCATTATCTGGCTTCTTTCATTGACTCAGGCTTTTTGCTGATTGGAATACAATTCACCCATAAGCCAGTATAGCATCCTAGCTAATTTAAGTTTGTTCCTGTTACTATCCTGTGCTATTCCAACACATATTGATTAAGACAATGACAGAGTTTGATACTATAAAAAATCTTGCTTAGTCTGTTTATGACTGCCAAAACTCCATTTGAGCAAGATAATTGATTCTGGTGATTTTTATTCAAAATTGGACTCTTGGTATATTCTTTCAAAAAGCAGTAGAATGTAATCTTTCTCAGCTTGTGAACTAATAATATTTAGATAATTTACACCTGCTAATATCATCATTATAAATAGAACACTTGCAAACTATGTGGCTAAAAGGGTCAGTACAGTTGTTGAAAATAGTAAGCAAATATAAAATACGAATATTGAGGGAATATTAATATATTCTTTACTGTGTTTTCGTATACCAATGTGGTCAAAGTATTGATACTCCTCAGTTTTCCAAAGAATCCCAATTTGTTGTGAAATAAGTTGAAACTGAGACAATCAAATGGCATCCAGAGTTCTTTATTCCACAATCGACAGAGCGCATATTTTGCTTTTAATGTGTGATTTAACATATTCTCTCGTCAACTGTAATTTATTTCATGGCAAATTGAGATTCTTTTTGGGGGAAAAAGTAATGCGGTACCAATACATTTTAGCCTTTCTCTCTGTGCAGTCTGCTGAATAATTGAACTTTTATGGGAGGAAATTATTATTTTTTCCAAGTTGACATCAACACTACAAAAAGCTGCTGATATGGTTTTTAATAATTGTATTTCATGTGTGAAAACAATGCAGGTTGACATAATCTAACTGGGCAGACTGCCTGGCTACAGTCTGTCTCTCAGAACCACTAGTAAATAACATAGTAAGCAGTGATGGGATTCAAATAATTTAACAACCGGTTCTCTACCCTAATGACTGGGTAGTCATGGCTCAGTGGTCATGTGACTGGGTGGATGTGGCCAATTCAAGATCATTCACAATTATGGGCGCTTTGCCTTAGCTGTTACAATGTAATAAGGGTTAACCGAAGAGGCAGTTTCTGTAAGCAGGGCAATAAAGATTAGGCTAGAAACAACACCCGAAGGTTTCCTTCCTGCCTATCTTACAAGATTAGCCCTGTAAAATGGAAAAAAAATGAAGTGACATTTCTTCTGACCACTGGTTCTCTGAACCGCTTAGAAAGTTAACAACTGGTTCTCCCGAATCGAACTGGCAGAATCCCATCACTGATAATAAGTAACTAGGGATTCCTATCAAAGTGCTGAGTACAGAAATGCTTCTGTGTTTCTGTAGAGAGATTCTTTAATTCATTTGTTCAGTCTAGTACATGTACAAATTGTTTTTGAAAAAGTAGAAACTACGTGTATGTTTGAGAATATAAAGGGGAGGAGTATCTTTGCCTCTTACTTGGTTTTGATTGCCTGAATTTCCTTGTAAAATATACCATTGTGAAGAAAATATTTTCACCTGATACTAAAGTGTTCTTTTCAAGACTGTGGCAAACTTTTCTGGCAGGATCTTATGTTCTGCCCTGTGAATATATTATTCAGCAGGCTAATTCTTAGACTTCTTTTTTTAGACTGTTTCTCCTTACATTGTAGTCCATTGGTCAATAATGTAATTGGTTCATGCTGTAAAAGAGGAGAGTCAGTAATTGCAGGAGTGATTTAAGGTTAGAAGGACTCAAAAACAGTTTTTTTATTTGTTAAATATTGTAGATGGAAACTGACTGACAGTGATTAGCATTACACAGTAGAAGGAACGTGTGGCAGAGAAACTCTAAAATTAAGAGTTTAAAAGATAAGCTTTATTCAGGAAATAACATGATCAGTATTGAAGCCCAAGTTACTACTATCTATAGTAGTGATGATCCTAAGATAGGGGTGGTAAAGGGAAGTTTCTAAACTGCACAGTTCAGAATAAAAAAGAAAACTGAATTCAGGGCAGAAAGAAATGACAAAAGACTTAGAGAATCAGAGAAATGCTATTTAACAGACATGCAACAATAAGTCTTTTAAATAAGGCAAGAAGTTGCCTACTTTCTCTATAACCATTGCTCCTATTGCCTGTGCATGCAAAATGATTTGCAAGAGTGGCCAGTCAACATTAATGGAGGTGAAAAGTTAATTGGTGTCAGAACCTCTTAGTACTTGTTTGGGAGACCATCAGGATGTACCAAGTCAGTAACTTTGAATAATAAATAAATAAACAAACAAATAAATAAATAAATACATAAGTCTCAAAAGACAGCATGACAAATTATTTCTGTGTTGCTGACAAGAAAGCTACATAGACACTTCCATATAGCCACCAGGAATCAAGTTAAAAGTCCAGATAGTTACCAGAAATAAAACGTTCTCATTTTGATTATTTGATATTAGACTGTTGAATATTCCCCCAAATGGACTGGAATAGGGAAGATCATGTATTTCATAACACCAAATCAAAATCAAATATAATTAAAATTATATTGTTGTTAATGTGATTGTTTTCTATGTATTATATAGTCCTCTCCCATTGTCACATAAGCTTTAGTACAGTCCAGTGCCCTTCTAGGGAAAGTTGTGATAGTCTTTGGTGGAATTTACACACCATAAGAACTTCAGGTTGTACCACCCACCACTGCCTGAAAAGCTTTAGTAGTGAGACTTTAAGGCGCCAGCCAGACTCAGGGGTTGGCATGTGTCACCTCAAGTGGCAAAATGACAAATTAAGAAGGGAATTCCCTTTGACAAGTAATTTTAAAAAATGAAGAAAATAATCAGAACTGATTTATCTTGGTTCACCCAGATCATTAATTTCCATGGAGCCTATGAGCTGCATTGTACATTGTAACCACCGTGGTTCCACCAGGATCAGAATTCTTAAATTCTCTTCAGCACTTTTTTCAGGCATGACAATCACATAAGCAGTCATCAGTATTTGCATCCTTATTTCTGCCCTCAAAACAATAATTTATTAGCCTAATATTGGCCCCTAGTTTGGAAAACTTGATCACTGTGTAATGGCTTCTGTTTGTTTTAGCTTCTTACGTACTTTTCCTGTAGCTGAATTTTATGAAACAGCTTTTCCTCAGGAAAAATAAAATTGTACAGTAGGTTTTCAATGTCACACTTTCTCCCTTGGCCTATTTCTGGTTTTAATAATTGAAAACTAGTGTTCATTATTTACGTAAATCTATCTTTCTTGGTCCCGTTTTCTCTAACCTTTCCCCTTTGGAGAATTTCAGGAATTCTCTGACTTTCCTCTGGGAAATCCTAGGCAGTTTCATCTAAGACCAAAGTTGAAATGATTTGTAATTTTGAAAAAAGGGGAGGGTACATGGCTATGTTTAAAACACTCGTTTGTTTTACTTCCATGCAGTTTGCCATTTTCAAGCCTTTTAAAATGGGCACATATTTGGGGAAATACATGCTTCTATTTAATGTTAAACTTTTTAGCAGCAAGCTGTAAATTTCAGCAAGCCAAATGGAAGGATTCTTTTGACTGAATGGGAAAAAACATGCATGCCCTAAAGGCCAGATATTTCAAATATATTTCCAGGATTCTACTCTGCTGTGTATGTTTTTTTTCAATGTTTCTCTTAATGAAGACGTGTCACAACCAGAGTCTTTAAAAATGACCCTTGCTGACACCTCCCACATTCCAGATCTTTTACTCTACAGCTGTGAACCTCAGCCAATTGAACATTCACAATTTTGGCAGAGGTTCACATAATCCCTGTCTCTCTTCTTTTCTTCCTGCTTTCCTGCAAACACAGTAAGAAATGTTTTACATTAGGCATTCTAAATTATTTTGATGGGTGAAAAAAAT